>NC_043968.1:14822786-15063512 GCF_902148855.1 Sphaeramia orbicularis | reverse complement strand
GATTTAGCTTCATACTGATCATATCGCACATTTCATTCATATGTGCAGGCCTTAAAGGGGTCATATTTTGCTAAACCCACTTTTATTAGTCTTTGGTACATTTATTGGTGTATTTGGGGACCCTTATAATTCAAAAAAAAATTGAATTTGAACCCTCCAGGTGCTGCAAAGCTATCTTTATATTCATTTTTGGCAAAAATCTAGTAGATTTCCTACAACTCGTTTAATGCTGCATTCCAGGCCACCCGTAACTCGTGTTTTTCCAACATTCTAAAAGTAAAAATGCACTGACATGGCAGTCAACCAATGACCTCCCACCTGTGAACTCGTACTAGATTGATGGACACCCAGTTCCGAGCTCTGACACCATGTAGCCCGTGAAAACAATAATGGCAGCCCCCATGGATGCAGTGTTTATACAAATTTTTTATTAAAACAAGGTATTCCTCTGACATTACTTGATCTTTAAATGTTCTGCTGCTCTAGTGTTCGCTAGGTTTTCAGTCCATTAAATGCAAGAATAAATTAATACCAAATACATATCCAAATATACAAATAACAAAACATAAAAGGTAGAACAGCTTCTCTTGCCTTATGCGCCATTTCTACTCCTCTGTTTCCCTCAGATAAGCAAGGAACAAGCACCTTTGGCAATAGAATGATTTTAAATGAGCATAACGTACAGTCCACCATGCTGGTTTGTTTACATTTAGCTACCACAATTCCTTGCGCTCAGGCACTTTGGCGTGACTTGCCTGGAACGTTACAAAAGTCGTGAGTTTGGTTGAAGTCATGACTTACGGGCTCAAAACCAGCCTGGAAGTCAGTACAATTCCTTCTTAATTTGTTACATCTATAACTAGTTACGTGACGACATTTGCACATATAAGGTCAAGACTTCCGACGAACATTTCTCTGACTACGCCATAATTGTTTGTCAGCAGCAACAGTTTTAGTCCATACTGAAAATATGTCCAAACTTCGAGCCAATTACCTAAAATGTTCGGTTGTGGTTTGAACGGGACAGAGCAGCACAGCCAACAACCTGGAGGGGGTGGAGCATGAAGTGGCTCATATGCATTTAAAGGGCCAGCGCTCAAAACGACCTTTCCGGTATCATTACTCAGAAATAGGGTTGAAGATGGACCTGTGGAGTATATTAATGAAGAATTCAAACCAAGCAGAGCATTTACAGTTGATGCAGACCACAGGGAAATGTTTAAAATGCTTAATTCCATTTTTAAAAAAAGCAAAATATCACTCCTTAAAAGAAAGTTTTTATTCTTGTGTTTAGGTCATAAAATAATACATTTACGATGCTATAATTGTTTAATGGACAAACCTCTAAGAGATTGAATTCTTATCATCTGGTTGCACAATGATGTCTCATCCATCAGAGGCCAGGCCTGTATGGTGGCTCACTGAGCGACTCCAATAGACTCTTATATAATTAATCAAACAGAGACACTTTCCTATAGGGACACGATGAGGCAATTTATAGTTCATGCCATCTGTTACCATGACAGCGCACCTGCCCTAATGCTAGACAGCACCCACCATGCAGACAAAAAAGCACATGCACAGACACATGCTAGATACCACCCACAGTCATGATCATTTCAGAATTTTATTCAGTTCACTTACTCTGTTCAAAAGGAAGTAACCCTATTTATGAGAACAATGGACCCAGACCTTAGTAGAGATATACAGTAACATCCTGCTCCGAGGCGTGTTTGTCAACTTATCAGTACGGTTGCTGTTGAATGCATGTCTCACTAAGATAACTGGTTGGTGCACCTCCATATCTCTTTTCACCAACTATTAAATGTGAGGAGACAGCTGTCATTGGAAAAAATGATGAGGTGACATGAAGGCGGAAATGTCAGATACAGTAGCTCCAAAGTGTCAGTTGTTGATATTCTAAGGCCTGTGTGTCATTGTGTGTACAGTATGAAATGGTTTTTTTTTTTCCCTGCATGAATGTGAATCCTGTTTTATAGATAAGATTAATGCGACACAATGACTTTGGTAGTATTAATAATTTGTTTCCCCGTCTTTTACCTGGTACGATTCCATGAATTTAGGACATTTGACTGCTAGATGTGTTGACTCTATAAAGCCTATAACTATTTGCTCTTGGTAATTTCAATTTAGAAACAGATGTTTATTATTTTTCTCCAATAGTTGCTACAGTTTAACCCATAAAGACCCAGTGCTTCTTTTGTTGGAGTTCCCAAATTCTTTTTTCATTCTATTTATCCTTTCTTCAGCAATTTCTCACTATGTATTATAATATTATTCTCTGTATTTTGCATGTTTTCACTGTAAATCATGTATTTTCCTATATTTAATTTAATGTAGATGTTCGTGAAACCTCAGCATAAATTCAAAGATTATCATATCAAAACAAAGAAAACTGATGAAAACTGACATTTCAGCAAATATATCAATAACAAAATAACAATACACTGTCCCAACTCCAACTCCATGGGTTTTACTGGTAAATCGGTGTTGTAGAGATGTTTCCATGTTCACTATGGAGCATCTGAACGGTCAAATGGGTCATATCGGATGACCGTGAAAAATGACAAACTGTATTTTACACCAATTATTTACATGTATTGATAGGATTAGTGGATCAACAGGTATTAAACAGTTTATATCAGTAGATTGTTTTGGTTAGGGTTAAAAAAAAACTAGGGGAAAAAACTGCATTTTTATAATAATAACTAGAAAAGCACTCAAAGCGCAGACCTCCACCAAGGCAGAATCTGCCCCCCCTCGATCACCACCAAAGTTTAAGCATTTTTTCCTTGTGCAATTATCAACATTTCCTGAAAATTCATCAAAATCCTTCCATAACTTTTGGAGTTATCTTGCTAACAGACAAACCCCGATGAAAACTAACCTCCTTGGTGGAGGTAATAATAATACATCAGTTTTATATAGCACTTTTCTAGGTACTCAAAGACAATTTTACAACAATTATTTACATGTATTGACAGGATTAGAGGATCAGAAGTTATTAAACATTTTATATTGGTAGATGATTCTGATTGCCAGTGGTTGTTTGGGTCTTATGGTTAAGCGCATATTTTCTTTCCCAACCTTTGCATTGATATTTTTGCAAAAATGAATCTTCTTCTGTGCTCAGTTGTGGTCCCTGGCCAGAATTACATGCAGTACATTTTAATATTCTTCATTAATCCAACAGTAAAATTTTAGAATTAATATACTTTTGCAAATGGGGCGCAGCGACCTGACATGTAGCGGCTGTGGCTACTGTGATTACCCAGCAGTGATTATGTGTGTGAGCAAAACATGAAACAAATGCAACATGTTGAAACCTGGTGATTATTTATTAGCAGTCACTAAATGATTGTTTCCTTTGAAAGGCTGAATATTCCGTCCTAATCCACTCACATTCCCTCTCTCTCTCTTTTTTTTTTTGTATGAATTTTCTAATTACAGTTACCGGCTGAGACTGTTTACATTATTACTGCAAATAGTTGCGTTTCATCCGGTCGTCACATTGTGTTTTTGTCGTGCCCACGCAGATCACAAACAGTGAGGGACTACATTGGGGAGACGTGGTCATCAACAAGCCACAGCAGCAGACCCTTATCCTGCGCTGCCACATCCCGGTGACCCTCAGCTGGGCCTCAGCGCTCTGGTTTCCTTAGAGACAGATAGCAGCGGGGAAGAGGGCAAGAGAAGAAACCATTGTATACCTCTGAATGTGGGTAACATGTCTGACTGTACAATACCAACCCAGCACTTCAAGAAATGTCAAGTCCAGTTTTATTTTTACAGCTTCAGAATCGCAAATGTGCCTCAAGGGGCTACATGTCAAAATGTCACGATAAGCACTGGGCCAGTGGGCTACAGAGTGCATTTCTTTGTACAAACCTATTTCTTTTTTTTTTTTTTTTTTTTTTTTTTTTTTTTTAAGTTGAAAATTTGTTTTTGTGGTCTTTTTTTGTCAAATGGACAGTTACTGGAAACAGATAAACAAACCGAGGTTGCTCCAGACGCAATTTAACAGTGTACCATGTGTCATGCACCTTAGCTGGAGGCACCGCGGGGTGTTCACGGACTCATATTTTCTGTGAACCTATTTTTTTGTGTGTGTGTGTGTATTTGTGTGTGCTTGTTTATTGAACTTCCAGGTCCCTGCAGCATCACCTTTTGCTCATTCTCTTACTGTCTCTCCCTCACTGCCTTCCACTCTCAGGTCCAACATATCTCATCCCATGGGCACTATATTTATTACATTTATCAACATTTGGAGAGAAGGGGTAAAACCTGAGGCTGCATCTCTCCAAAAGGGGTGATTGTCTTACCATAGTGTACACTGCCACTCTTTCATTTATCAGACTGGCTCTGTTTATTTACAATCCACACATATGGAAAGCATAGAACATGAGAATTGAAGGATGAGGCGCGACAGCATCAGCTTCATCTGTGTTTTTTTCCAGACTCGCTGCCTGTGGGTGTCATTTATTAGTTTTTATCATAACTTTTTTTTTCCTCATTTGAAGACCAAAACAGAAGGATGGGTTTTAAAAAGATGTTGAAGCTGCGCTACGGTGTCAGGTTTATCCGAGGAAAATAAATACAGCTGTAAATAGTGTGAAAAAGGATTGTTTGAGCAGAACTGATTCAGTACAACCTGAAATAATTTTGGCTGCAGGAAAGTAAACACAAACATACAACTATTTTAGGCACTTCAGAAATTTTTTAAACGTCTTTATTTTTACATTTTCATTTTAATCTGTTATTTTTTTTGTCTTAAAATCCCTCCGTTTCTTCATACAGGTAATATTACCTTTACAAGCACATACAACAATATCAAGTGGCCCTTTTTGATACTGTTGTGCTTAATGCAAAATGATTACACTTGAATAATCATGGAGTGTGTTTGCATATTTTCGCTCATGGGCATTTTTATGTGTAAACAGGCTTCAATGCTTGTGTCTGAAGTTGCTCTGTTTTTTGTGTTTTTTTTGTAACAAACATGATAAAAGTTAATTTAGTCTTATTACTTTTGTAGGTTCCTCATGGGACAACAAGGCAGTGGCAGTATTTTGATGTCAATGTGGATTTTAGAACCATGAATACATGTTTGTGCTTTAATTTATTTATTACAGTGCAAAAGAGTTTTAATGTTTTACAGTGCTTTGTGAAGGGTTTTATTGAACATAGACATGCGCCTGTATAAACAGACACATAGGTGTGTTCTCATTGTGGGCTTGTGCACATTCAGACGTGTATTAAGAGATTACGTTTATTGAACTTGAACCAGACCTTTTGGTTATTGCGGTTAAAATAGATGGGACTACTTGAGGGCGTTTGATACAATAAAGCAGTAAAGTGGTCGAAACACAATCACGTCGCTTCAGTTTCATGTCACCGGTCTGAATTGTGAAGTAGTATGTAAACAGATGTGCAGGAGCGTGGCTGTTCGGTTACCAGCAGTGACAGGTGCTGGACAAGGTGCATGTGAACGTCAGCTATTTCCTGTTTGTGCACCTGTAAAATGCAGACACATAATCCACATCAGTGTCGGATAAATCTTATTTGACGCCTCCATCCACCTAAACGGACAATGTCACCCTTTCAGTGTCTGAGAATGTATTACAAGACTTTTATGGGTCATAAGATTCCTCACAAAAAGTTTCTGGTCACATTAAAGCTTATAAACGGCCTCGACTTGACTTTTAAAGCTTACCCTGACAGCGCTGTCATATTTCATAAACTTAAATGCTATTGATGCATCTTTGTCTTGTCTTTTTCCAAACAGAAGAGACGATTTCTGGGAACCACATGACTCAACCTGCAAAATGCACCTTATTATTTCTTCTATTGATTTGCTTGAAAAACCTGCATAAATAAGACCTGCTTCAACCGTTGCCTTGTCAACCACAGTTTTAGCACTCATCATTAAATGTCACACGCAGGCACTCCGCTCTCTAATTATTGCTCTTATTATGGCACATGACATTTATTTTAGGATTGTAGTTCTGATAGGTGAATAACAGCCTCTATGATACTATTTTAAAATGTCACTTGGATCATTTGCGTCTTCTGAATAGATTTCTCCTTTCCTGAAATGCTCTCATTTTTACCCTCCACAAGTCACATAAATGTGATTTTTTATTTGCACATTAATTGCCATAATTATTGAGACCATTTATTACATTATAAATAACATGTACATGCATATAAGCTTCAGTGCAATGGTTCCCAACCTTTTTTGGCTCATGACCCCATTTTAACATCACAAATTTTTGGCGACCCCAGAAATTCAAAACGAAGACATTTTTCTCTTGGAGAATGTCTTAGCAGGACCTGGAGGTGAAGAAATCTTTCCATTCTCTGTTTGATCTGGTTTTCTGACTGCTACTGTGCAACAGGTTAAAGCTGGGTAACACATGTGGTCACATGATCAGGTCAATCAAGATATGCCCTCTCAGATCCTGCATTTTATTTGAACTTGATTTTTTTTTAGGAAAAGTATGTGGTGTTTTAATTATAATGAAATATATATTGAATCATTAAAAAATATTTTTATTAGTTTTTTTTTTTTTTTTTAAATCAGCTACTAGAAATTTCAGACGACCCCACGTGGGGTCCTGACCCAAGGTTGAAAAACACTGCTTTAGTGAGTCTCACATTCATAGGAACAGGATTACCTCTGATGAATTACTCTGGAATGACATGAATTTCATACACTTGGGTGTCATTTTGAGGCAAAAAGAATTAACATTAAAAGTAAATGCTGCGATTTCCTGTGGTGCAGATAATTATATTGCCTTGTTTGAGCAACTTTCTTGCCTTTGCTCGTTCATTTGCAATCGTCTGAATAGATTGCTCCTTCTTGAAATTTTCTCATCAACTTGTAGAATATTTTACCCTCCACAAGTCACAAAATATTGGGATTTCTTTATTTGCACATCAATTGCTGTGATTAGTGAGACCATTTATTACATTATGAATAATATATACATGAATTTGGGCTTCGGTGAGTCTCTCATTCACAGAACAGGCTTACCTCTGATGAATTACTCTGGGATACCTGAATTTCATACACTCGGGTGTCATTTTTGGGCAAAAAAATAATTTTTACATTAAAAGTAAATGCTGTGTTTCCTGTGGTGCAGATAATTATGTTGCCTTGTTTGAGCAACTTTCTAGCTTTTGTTCATTCATTTGCATCTTCTGAAATAGATTGCTCCTTTCTTGAAATTTTCTTGTCAAATTGCAGAATAATCTTAACCTCCACAAGTCACATGAATATTGGGATTCCTTTATTTGCACATTAATTGCTGTGATTATTGAGACCATTTATTACATTATAAATATATATACATATGAGCTATAGTGAGTCTCACATTCATAATAATGGGCTTCAATGAATTACTCTGGGATGACCTGAATTTAATACACTATTACAGGAAATGGTCCCCTTGGGGGTCATTTTTGGGCAAAAAGAATGTAACATTAAAAGTAAATGCTACGTTTCCATTGGTGCTTATAATAATGTTGCCTTGGTTGAGCAACTTTCTTGCTTTTGTGCGTTAATTTAGCATTTGGAAAGTGCTTTACGATCATCAGCCAGGACCTGGATTCCTCTGCAGGATGGCCTCAGATCACAGCCTATTGAAATAAACCTGTAACTGTGAAAAGGCTTCAGAGTCTGGTTTCAACCGGCTCTACATGTAAAGTTTCATGAGATAACTTTTATTATGATTTGGCGCTATGTGGATAAAATTTGATTTGATTTGACTTAATAACACTGAAATGAAGTTGCACATGTTTTAGTGTATTGGCATGAAGACAATGTGTTTCTCAGGTCATTTTTTAGGAGTCAAGGATACCCTATAGAGGTGTATGTAGATGTCTGGCATCTCCAGCTTCATTACCACACTTATTTAGAGTCGTTTTCTCAAACCAGCACCAGAACCACCCACAGCTGAGACCTGCATGACTTTCCTTGTATATGACACTGCCGGGAGCTCATTTTTTGAAGGTTAAAGCAATTAAAAAACGATTTGAGGAGCGCAGCAGAACGGTCCGGGCTGACCATCCATTAAAACCAAGCAGCAGAGAAGGACTGCGGAGGTGGACGGGGGAGCAATCATAGGTGGGTGAGTGGGCTGCAGCTGGTGAAAAGTTTTGTGGTGTTTGTTAGAGAGAATTGGAGGAAGAATGTGTTGTTGGACTGCGTTACAGAGCTGTGATTATGCAATATGTTTCTATCTCAATTACCCATAAAGACCCAGTGCTACTTTTGTGGCAGTTCCCAAATGAATTTTTTCTCTAGATTTAACCTTTCTTAAGCAATTTATCACCATTATTATATTATCCTCTGTCTGTGTTATTTCTAGTTGAAAATCAAGGTTTTCCCTATATTTAATTCACTGATAATGTAAATTAGTGTTTCTCAACAGGTGCGGTACAGCCTCCCAGAGGGTGTTGGGATAATGTTGGGGGACGTTTGAAGGAGAAAGCTGAGAGGGGGGCGCTGAGGCACAAATGGGGGGTGTTTGTCAGTGTTATTCGTCACAATGTATAAGTGTCCATATCAGAAGAAAACTTTGCTTGTGCTGTGCTTTCCTACTACCAGCATGTTTTCTCAATGGCAAATGTATGTGTCCTGCACCCTCCAACCCACCCACCCCGGTCTTCAGCATAGAGGTCCGTCGTATTACTTACTTACTGCACCACTCCTGAACCCCCACCACCACTACCAATGTTTTTTTTTTTTTGGGGGGGGGGGGGGGGCAGGAGACCTCATAATGATGTATGGGGGCATTTGTTCAAAAAAAAGTTGAGAAGCTCAGAGTAAAGTTGAGGGTTATTATATCAAAAACTGAGAAAACATGACTTTTTCTGTAAATATTCCATTAACTGAACATAAACCCAGTGTCTCCAACCTCTGTCATTGTTCCAACTCCAGGGTTTTACTGGTGAACCAATGTTGTAGAAGATGACGGTGTTTCCATGTTCACTACGGAGCCTCTGAACGTCCAAATGGGTCATATCTGATGACCATGAAAAGATGACAAACTGTATTTTACCCCAATTATTTACATGTATTGATAGGATTCGTGCAGTGGTTTCCAACCTTTTTTGGCTCATGACCCCATTTTAACGTCACACATTTCTGGCGACCCCAGACATTCAATATGGAGAGTTGTTTTTTTTTTTCTAAAATTAATTTGTTTTTGATCATGTAATAGTTAGCTATACTATGTTTCAAATTGACTTTAATTTTAGAGGACATTTAGTCTATATAATGTATATTATTATGGACGGAGGCAGTAAAGCCAGGTGTAGATTACTGCACAAAGTGAGAATTTGATTTTCCTTGGTCAGGATATGTACAGTCAGTCCAGCTTGGATTTACAAGGCTGACAATTAATACTGAACAAACAAGAACTCAAACTATGAATTATGAAAGAGCTGCAGCATCTGAAACTGACCACAATGAACATTTGACAGATAAACAGAACCACAGTGCTTCAGTTTCAGCTTCAGAGTTTGTCATGTTTTTTATGTATTGTGATTGTCTCTGTCAACTCACTATATATTTTTTATTAGCAAGTTTTTATTTTCATTTTTATCAATTACTAGAAATTCCAGGTGACCCCATTTGAAGTCCAGGTGACCCCACGTGGGGTCCTGACCCCAAGGTTTAAAAACACTGGATTAGTGGATCAACAGGTATTAAACAGTTTAGATCAGTAGATGCTTTTGGTCACCAGTGGCTGTTTGGGTCTTTATGGGTTAAAGTATGTTGGACCTGTGTCTATTTTGTAAATCTTCAAATCTATCCTATTAACTAAAAGGTTAAAATGAGCCTTTGGTTTAACTCCACCACAATTATGGAATAAGATTTACAGTCTGCTTCAGTTTTAACCTCCTTTAACTCAGTGTTTTCATGTTTACCACTACTGTATTCAATTTGTGGGTAGGTATTTATTATTTGTTTTATTTTGGCCTTTTTTCGATAATGAGGGTAGAGACTGAACCACAAACTGACTGTTGTGGTTCTTGTTGACTTTTTAGTCACCGGGGTCCAACATTGGTTTATTTTTGCACTGGAGCTGCGCTGTAATGTCTCCTATTCTTTTTTTATATTATTTTCTTTCAATTTAATGTGCCTTAAATTGCTGTATTTTGACTTATTATTTTGTCCTTTTACAATACAGGTTGATTTCTTTATCATATTTAACTACCTTTTCTCATCTTTCTTACCCAGGTCTCTCAAGCTGAAGAGAGATGGAGAGAGGAGAGCTCCCGACAAACCTCTGATCCTCTTAGTGGCCCTTCAAGGATCCATTATACTTATCACCTTTGCTTTTAAATGGAGATTACACTCTCCTCCATCAGCTCTTTTTGAGTGTAGTAGAACATTTCAGCTAATCAGTTTTGATACACTGCGTCCACTTCAGCGCACCGTGGCTTTTACTGTGATTTTATGGGCCATATAGCTGCATATAATCCAAATGCTCCTGTGTTTTTTATGTGCCGCTGCTGATATTGGAGTTTAGTTCCAGTTGAGGGAGACCTGACGGTGCTGAACAGCTGCTTGTTTGCATGGGACAAAAAGAGAAGTTACAAAGGTGTGTGAAAGGTTTACTAAACAAGCTTTTTGTATTCATGTCAGGAAGGTGTGTCTCTGTGTATGCCTGTGGATTTTGTGCTTGACAGGTGTGATTGTACATACAGACAGGTATAGTTTTAATGACAGTTGGCCATCTGGGTGTTTCAGGGTCTAGCAGACGTATTGACAGAGATGTGTGAGTCTGTTAACAGCCCCTGATAACGTTACAAAGCCTTTTCATTTCGTGGAAACCTTACCAAGTTACTCATTGTTCTTTACAGTGAAACAAGTTTTTTTCCCCTCAACTTGTTTTTTTTTTTTTTTTTTTTTTTTTAAGACCATATACACCACACGTTTCAACTGAAATGATGTTAAATACTTAAAGCCTCTTTAGTGCTTCCCTCTCGGTCTCTGTCTCTGCTTCACTCTGTGTGGATTCAATAATCGGAGCTTGTTCCATCCTCATTACACAGTCAAGAAACCCTTGTATGTGGCCCCTGTCTTTCTCTCCCTCGTTGTTTTTTAATGACCCCTGTGGAAACTAACTATAACACCAAAGGAAAAACCGATAAAGGGGAAAAATATTATCGCTGAGTCATCTGCCAGGGTGAAACACACTGTGCTACAGCATTTCCCAAGGGAAAGTGTAATGATTTCTGTAGGCGTACAGAATAAACCTGCCCAGCCCAAATATAAATAACAACCATTAAAGCTTATCCCAGTGAGGAATGGTTTTATGAGAAACCTGAACAATATAACATATACGGTAGCCTATACAGGTTATTAGATTTCTCGGGGTGAAATATCACGACAGGCTCAAAATATATACCAACTGTTCATGGCCTCAAAAGGAGAAAGTCTGAGATGATAGTACCATCTTGTTGTATACTTTTGACTTATACATCTCTGTAGGTTTTATTTTTCTCTCTATTTCTATTAGTATGTGCAGAGGAATAGCAATCATTTTGAAAGTGGATTTTTCAGTTCATGGCATGTGTATAAGCCTGTGCAAAGAAAGCAGTGTTTTTGAGGAAATATTTCTTGACACCCTCTGTGATCTTTGCTTTCGACCCTGTCTTAATTGGTCTCACTCATCATGTCCTTTTAGAGTTCTGCTTACCTCCTGCAGCTGTGTCAAGGCTAAGTGCTTTACTGTTTACCCCAAAATAAATGTTAATTACAGCACATGCACATTGAAGAGTCTTAATGTCACAGACACGAGTCCAAGCCTTGGCCAGAGAAAGGCAACGCTGGTTAGACGAGCGTTATTAAGGCAAGGCAAGGCAGGTTTATTTATATAGCACATTTCATGTACAAGACAATTCAAAGTGCTTTACATAAAACATTAAAAGCATTACAGCATGGAAGCAATAAAAAGTATAGGCATGAGAAAAACAAAAACAAACAAAAAATCAGATAAACAGAAAAGCAGATAAAACAGATAAAAACCTTTAGCTCTAAAGGAACCAAGGTTATTATCATTAATGAAAACTAACGAAATGACGAAAACTAGAATTGAAAAAACATTGCACTGTACGACACTTTATGGTGCGTCACATGGTTTAGAGTCGTCTTCTGGTCCCCACTGTACCTGGAAACATGGAGACTAAAGCAGCAGAGTCCTGTATGGCATTTATGTGAATACAATGGCAAAGAAGAGAAAAGATATGAAAAAACTAAAACTAATACTAAAACTAAACTAAAACTAAGCATTTGGGAAAAAAATGAAAACTAATAAAAAGTAGCAAACCTGCTCTAAAAACTAATTAGAACTAACTGAATTAGCGAAAAAACAAGTCAAAACTAAATAAAACTAAACTATAAGGAAAAATCCAAAACTATTATAACCTTGAAAGGAACAGTGCAGATCTGAACTGATGAATACAAACTCTATTCAAATGCAGCTGAGAACAGGTGGGTCTTTAACCTGGATTTAAATAAACTGAGGGTTTCAGCTGATCTGAGGTTTTCTGGGAGTTTGTTCCAGACATGTGGAGCATAGAAGCTGAACGCAGCTTCTCCGTGTCTGGTTCTGACTTCGGGAACTGACAAAAGACCGGATCCAGATGACCTGAGGGGTCTGGTGGGTTCATACTGAGTCAGGAGGTCACCGATGTATTTTGGTCCTAAACCATTCAGAGTTTTATAGACTAGCAACAGAACTTTAAAGTCTATCCTCTGTCGGACAGGCAGCCAGTGTAAGGACCTCAGAGTTGGACTAATGTGGTCCGCTTTTCTGGTCTTAGTGAGGACTCTAGCAGCAGAGCTCTGAATGAGCTGCAGTTGTCTAATGAATTTTTTAGGTTGACCTGTAAAGTAGGGTTGTACAATTTTGGCAAAAAATAAAATCCCAATTTTTCCCACTAAAAACTCGATTTTCGATTTTGATTTTTGGGTTAAACTACAAAAGACAACAGAAGTCAGCATGTCGTTTTCGTGAGCAGCCCACAATGCAAGCCACTGCTCCAAACTGAAATCTGTGATGGTATCACGTGATGAACCTACAGAAGTTTTTTTTTTTCTTCATTAAATTTTTATTGAATGAAGTAGAGTATACAAACAATGTATACAACAAGAAAATAACATAACAAGTTTGCCAGGGGGAATACACTACAATGCAATGTCCAAGTCAGAGCAAATACTGGTGGCTTTTATAGCCTTTTTGTTTCCATATTTATCTAACAGCTTTAAATAAAGTTCAACATCTTTCAAAAATAAATAGTATTTGATTTTGTGTTACAGAACTTACATCTGTAAATGAAAAATTTAGCAAGTAAGAGAACTAAATAAATAATTTTTAAAAATGTACGGTAGCCCGCAAGAGGCATGAGAAAGATGAAATCGATTTCACGATTTCCCTTTTTTAAAAATTGTCCTAATTAAAAAATCTGATTTCGATTTAAAATCGATTAATCGTGCAGCCCTACTGTAAAGACACTGTTACAATAATCAAGCCGACTGAAGATGAATGCATGGACTAGTTTTTCCAGGTCCTCCTGAGACATCAGATCTCTTATCCTTGAAATGTTTTTAAGGTGATAGTAGGCTGATTTTGTGACTGCCTTAATATGTTATTGTATGTACAGTCGTGGGAAAAAATGATTAGACCATCAAAAGTCCTCAAAAACAATAGTTATGCAATCAAGTATTAACTCCTGTGTGTATTATGTGACTAAACAGACAGAGAAGAAAACATGGAATGCCTAAAAGCACTGTTTTTGTCAGTACAATGCCATAGATATTGATGTAAGAGCTGAAGTGATTTTAGTTATCATCAAGAAAACCATGGAAAATGGATAGATATCAGCTCTGAAATTAAACTCTTCTGAGCTGTTTTTGTTGTTATTATTATTTGTCCAAACAAATGTACCTTTACTTGTACCAGGCATTAAAATGAACAAGGAATTGAAGAAAACAAGGGTGGTCTAATAATTTTTTCCACGACTGTATAGGGAAGTGCTTTCAATATCAAAATCACTGCAAAGGTAACAAACATAATATATTATTTATCAAGCAGTAAGTGATAATATAACAGTGAAAGGTAAGTGTGATTGATTTTAATTTGACCTCAAATGAACTTTTTCTTGACAGGCTCATGTCTGTTTTTCTCACAAAGTTAGGATTTGTTTTTTGGAAAACCACATTTTACATGTCTGACGTGACTGATTTAAACAGGAAAATTCATCCTTTCCATGTGGCGTTACACACATTATTTGCATTATTCTGAGATCACGCTTACTCCACTGGTGATATCATATTGCATTATAATCCCGTGTGACCCTGTTTGTTAGAAACACAACACAGCTCTAAGGGAACACATTCTGTATGACATATTCATCATAAGCTTAAATGTTAATGGTAATAATTAGCAGAAATACTGACAAAGCACTCATCTGCCACATCTAAAGCACATCTGAATGTACTTAGTCAAACTGTGGTTGGAGGCTTCACTTCAGATCATGTTGAGAGAAGATGATATGACATTTGGTTTGACTAATATGAAACACAGATTCACCCCGACTTTCTGTGAAACACTGTCACAAACAAACTGTTCACTTTAGTGCCCAGGGGTAAGAAAAACATAATGTTCCTACTAATGGTTTTATTATGACAAAAAGGCATTAAATATGGTGATTCATGGTTTAACAAACAAGTGGCACCACCACAGAGGGACAAAAGATCAATGCGAAAAAGTAAAATACATGTTAACACTTGATTTCTGCTTGTTTTGATTGTTTTCTTCTTACATTTGGTTGCTATTTTGATATAACTGAATGAATGATGAATGAATGAATGAAGGAATTTTTATTATGTCCTGCAGAAGAATATGCCCAGCCCTTACATGGGTTTATAAGACACCAAAAATATAAACCAAAGACCAAATACAGACAAAAGGCACAATAGATATAAATAAGACAATGCACTGACCTATTTAAACAAACACATCTGCTGTTTTTTTTTTCCAGGTTTTACAAACAAATAATGCTATATTTGAACCTAACAACCACTTCATCTTGTCATCATCAGCGCTCCAGAACATATCGGGATTTCAGAAAAACATCTCATTAAACAAAGAGGCTCTCAGTTCATCATATAGAGGACAATACAGAAGAAAATCTGATTCATTTTCCACTTCCCCCAAATCACACAGGATAATAAATACTAGTAACATTCAAATGCACTCTATTTTTTATTCTTTAAACCTTTATTTACATTTTTTAAAAATTATTCTATTATTAATTATTTCACTGTTTCCTTCAACAGGTCAGCACTTGCAGAATGGAACAACTTTATTAAATCTACATCGATGCATTTTAACATGTGGCCTGCATCTAGGTTGTCATGAAATACATATCCTGCAAGAGGTTTCAGACCTTATTTTAACCCATAAAGACCCAAACAAACACTGGTGACCAAAACCATCTACTGATTTAAAATTTTTCATACCTGTTAATCCATCAATCCTATCGATGCGTATGAATAATTGGAGTAAAATACAGTTTGTTAAGTTTTCATGGTCATCAGATATGACCCATTTGGATGTTCAGAGGCTCCGCAGTGAACGTAGAAACACCGTCATCTTCTACAACATTGATTCACCAGTAAAACCAATGGAGTTGGATCAATGACAGTGGATGGACGCATTCTTTTTAATTATTTTGTTATTGATATATTTTGCTGAAAGTCATTTTTTCTTAAATTTTCTCTGTTTTTGATATAACAAGCCTCAGCTTTAATCTGAGCTTTTATGAACATCTACATGATCAGTGAATTAAATATCGGAAAATACATGATTCTCACTGAAAAAAAAAACAATACAGAGGACAATATTATGATAGTGATGAATTGTTTAAGAAAAATTGAAAAGCGAGAAAATATCATTTGGGAACTGCCACTAGGTCTTTATGGTTTAAAGTTAGGGGGTGATAAGAAACTATGGCTGACTGTTCACTGACCTATAGGTTTTTTGAATTTTTTGAATTTCTTTGGTGTTGTACCTCATTAACAGTAAGATTCTGAATCAGTCTTAGTCATATGAATGATTCAGTTAAAACCTCTTTAGCCCGATCAGTCCGCCCGCAGGCCGAAAAAATTATAGTAATATTCATCTACTATAAAAATATAATAAATCAGGACAATGGATGTTTTTTTCAACTTTTGCTCAAAGTTTAGACCCTAATGTTAATAAAAGCACATCAAAAGTGTATTTTAGTGCAAACTTTAATGTTCAAACATGTTTTTTAATCTTTGTGGGGTGAAATATACGCTATTAAAAATCTCCGACACGAACAATTAATTAATGCATATCATCGTCAATCCAGCCGGAAAAAAACAGGCGAGGATAAAAAATTCTAATTTCTCTTTTAGTTTGTTACAGTTTACTCAGGCATAGTAATAGATACAACATTTTAGACAATGGGAATAGATTCTATGAGATCTCTGAATGTCCATAGACACCAAGAACATAAATATGAACCTTATTATTGTGGAGTAATTCTTCATTTACTTTGGGTATGTCTTTTTAGGCGTTTTTCCCCTGAAATATGGTCAGGGTTAAACAGGTTAACAAGAGGTAAGAGGCTTTAGTCGACAAAATGCAATTATCTTATTTCACGACATGGTTCTCCCGGTGTCTCTGTGGGTTTTCTCCCATATTATTTATTTGTGGTGAAAATGGCTGTTTACATGTCTTTTCAGTTTGTTCGTGGTCGCTTCGTGTTAAAATAGTATCTGCCAAATGATTTTATATTCCCTAATAAGCGAATACCCAAGTTATTTCTATTTTTCCCCTGAAATATTGAAGGACTAAGTGAATAATAGCTGTCACATAGATACCCAATAAACACATAAAGAATCTGTCAACCTGTTGGAGGTGTTTCTGGCATGGACGCTGCATCTTTTTCATGACACGCTGTTGGTGTTGATGTGTGTTCACCACTCGCTGTCCTGTCAGCACAGCTCCATTCTCTCTGTCATCAGTGTCATCTGTTGTTCCTGTGATGTTGTTGGCCCCACAGCATTGTGGTAGCACATGTTGTGCGTGAGGTTGTATGCACAGGAGAAAAGAGTGTTTGATCGTGTGTTTGTGTGTGTGAAAAGCATCGGTATCATTAGAGGATCAGCCGGGTGCAGCTCACAGCCCTTTTAACAAGTCACAATGGGTGGGAGAGAATGTTTTTCTAATAGTGGCTTGACACGTTGCGGCCATTTTTAAAGGCCACTTTTAATTGCTTTCTTAGTGGTTTTGCACTGGGGCGAGGTGAGCGCTCTTCCAGGCGTACTGACACATGCCGAAGACCTGCGCCTGTCAGCACACGATGAGGATGTGACATGCATCTGATGGGGTTCGTGAGAGTGCTGGGATGAGCTGTTCACTGTGATCCTGCACCGTGACAGTGTGGTAATCCTCAACAATAGGATCACTCATTAATTTAACCTACCCACCTGCCTCTCAGGGAGACCCTCATTTTCCCCCTTTGTCCTTTTTAAATTATAGACAACTGTCAGGTGTGTTGTGACAGTGTAAGTACTGGGTAATGGATAGGTTTGGTGTTTAGTGGGGGGTAAGGGGGGGGGGGGGGGGGCGGCGTTAAGTTAACATATGGTCTCTGAAGGAGGTAAACAAGACGTCAGGATATCCCATCGTACTCTAAATGGATATGAAGAGTCCTACATGGTTTATTACTCACTTAAATAGGTACTAAAATAGGTTTATTTATTTAACCCTTTCACGCATGAATTATGAGAACCTGAGTGTTTTTAGTCCTCTTTAGGCATGAAAAAAACAATGTAATTGAACATTTTCTCATGAACCTATTTTTCATGGAGTTGCAAAAATGTCCACTCAGCTGGACACCATGTGTTTAACCCTTTCATGGATGAATTATGAGAACCTTAATCAAGATTTTTTTCCTGAGTGTTTTTATTCCTCTTTAGGCGTGGAAAAAAAAAAAAAAAAATGTGATTGAATTTTTCTTTAAATCAACCTGTTTTTCATGGAGTTACAAAAATGTCCACTCAGCTGCACCATGAATTTTATTCTTGAAGCAAAGAAACATGTATTTAAAACCCAATATCATAAAGTGATATGAGAACAGTGAAATGAAACCATGTTTAATGCAGCTAATCTGATGTTCTCTCACATTTTAACATATTCTAATACTAGTTATTACTCACTTCATAAAGCTAATATGCAAAAAATAAATATTAACAATTGATTTCCACTCAAGAACCAATCAAGAACAGCAAAGTTACAATAATAGTATGAATTGCAGTTTATGAGATGATGCATAAGTGTCCACTGTGTTGGTTGATATGGAACTAAAACAACAAAACCCATGAATATACAAGAGTAAAACTGTAGAGTAACTGTCCACTGTAGTGACCACTATGCATGAAAGGGTTAATATTTGAGGCAAAGAAAAATGGATTTACTGATATAATGTGTGCAAACTAAACTATGAAAAAAAAAAAAACATTTCTAATGCTGCTAATCTGATGTTTTCTCACATTTTATCATACTCTAGTACTAATCATTACTCACTTCATGGAGATAATATGCAAAAAAAAAAAAAAAACCTTTTGTTAAAAAAAAAAAAAACTGTTAATTACAGTCTATTAACAATAACAAGCAAATGATTTACACTCAAACAGGTTACTGCAGATCAGGTTTATCAAGAACAGCAAAGTTGCAGTAATGGTGTGAATTGCAGTGCATGGGATGATGCATAAGTGTCCACTGTGTTGGCTGATATGGGACTAAAACAACAAAATCCATGAATATATAAGAGAACATCTTTGAATAGCTGTCCATTGTAGTGACCACTATGCATAAAAGGGTTAATATTATTATTACTTCTTTTTTTGTTTGTTTGTTTGTTTGTTTTGTTTTTTTCTGTTTTTAATTTTATCTTGCAGTATTTTTATTATCGTTAATATTGTTTTGTTTGACTGTTGAGTGTTCTTAAGAAGGAAATATAGGGATGTATCACATTGTTGTTATGCTTGTAAATGGATACTGTATGTCTGTTTGGAATAGGAGGACCCCAGGAAGAGTAGCTGATGTTCGGCATCAGCTAATAAATAAATAAATAAATAAATGTGAAAAATGAGGGGATTTTTTTTTTACGGCAGTAAAATAGTGAGACGGGTGTGACATCCTCAAAAATCCTTCAGTAATATTAGAAGACTCATACGGGGACAGTTTTGGCCGTAAATCTGAAACCTCATTTAGTTAGTAAGAAAAAGCATTTAATCAGAAGCAAATAGTTAAATGTATTTGAAAGCCAAACTAAAAAAACCGGTGTATACACGTCTCTTTTGCAGTCCTGATTTAAATGCTGCTGGTGATAATAACCCTGTCCAACTGTCTGGGAGTTTTCTTGCGTGTCTTTGAATGCATCCCTTTCTATTAACTGAACCGTGAGCTCTTTAATGTCAATCCTGCAGCCTGCTTCCCTTTGATAATGTCCTTCTTGTCTTCAGGGGTGGCAGTCCTTAACAGATAGCCCGCTGGCCCTCCTGGGTGAAACGCTCAGTCATTAAAATAGGTGAAAACAAGGTCAGTCCGCACCTCCATCCGCCTGTGCACAAAGAGGAACCGACAATTATAGCTCTCAGGGGTCATTTGCTGTTAGTCACAGGCAGGGCAGTCTGGCCTCTGCCTTGTGATCAGTGAAGAAGGCTGGAGTTAGCGATGCTCTGTACATCAGCTATTTAGGCCGAGGCAGAATATAAGGTTAGCCGCCCCTGGCTGAAGTGGGTCATCAGGCATCCTATGACCAGTCAGTTTATAGGGAAGACAACTCACCTGCAACTCAACACTGATGCAACGACGCAGAAGAACACGTCCCTAGGAGTTATTTTTCATCATGTACAGCCATATCTCACATGTGATACTGTACTTTGCATGTGTTTAGAAGTTGACATCATCTGTGATCGCATGCAAAAATGCGTGTTTGTTATGTCTGCGCAGCATATGCAATAGTGACACAGCAGATCATGTATCAGCCGTGTGTTCTACATCTGATCTACTCAACTTGGAGCATTAGAAACATCCTGTCACAAATTAATGGTGATGAAAAATTAATAGCTTGGCTGTACAAGCAGAGCAATTGGCACTCTTAATTATATTCTCCACAACATTACACTGACACGTCGAGTGTTAGATCACTAACGCTGAGGGGATAAGTTGCATAATTTTTGTTTTGCAAATAAAGCAGAATGATGTATGTGTGGCAGAACCAAATTACATCCTATCAAACTTCTCTCCCTGTGTCTTAACCCTCAAAGACCCAAACATCCACTGTCGACCAAAGCCTTCTACTGATGTACCTGTTTAATAAGTGTTGACCCACTAATCCTATCAATACATGTAAGTAATTGGTGGAAAATACAGTTTGTCATCTTTTCACGGGCATCAGATATGACCCATTTGGACGTTCAGAGGCTCTGTAGTTACCATGGAAACACCGTCATCTTCTACAGCATTGATCACCAGTAAAACCCATGGAGTTGGATCAATAACAATGGATGGAAATGCTTGTTTTATGTTTAGTTAATGGTATACTTGATGGAAAAAGTCACTTTTTCTTGCAGTTTTCTCTGTTTCTGATATAATAACCCTCAACTTTAATCTGTGCATTTATGGACCATCTGGTAAGTGAATTAAATACAGGAAAATACTTGATTTGTACTTAACCCATAAAGACCCAGTGCTACTTTTGTGCCAGTTCCCAATTGAAAAATTTCTTTTTACTTTACCCTTTCTTAAGTGATTTATCACCATTTATTATAATATTATTCTTTGTATTTGTGCTTTTTTTTTGTGATAATCATGTATTTTCCTGTATTGAATTGACTGATCATGTAGAGGTTCATAAAGCTCAGAATAAAGTTGTGTTTTATTATATCAAACTGGAGACAAAATGACTTTTTCAACAAAATCTATCATTAACTGAGCATAAACCAAGTGTCTCCATCCACTGTCATTGATCCAACTCCATGGATTTTACTGATGAATCAATGTTGTAGAAGATGACAGTGTTTCCACGGTAACTACAGAGCCTCTGAACGTCCAAATGGGTCATATCTGATGACCATGAAAAGATGACAACCTGTATTTTACACCGATTATTAACATGTATTGATAGAATTAATGGATCAACAGGTATTAAACAGTTTAGGTCAGTAGATGGTTTGTGTCACTGGTGACTTTTTGGATCTTTATGGGTTAAACATGCTTAATACTGAGCATAATATTAGAATAAATAGTGATAAATCCCTTAAGAAAAGTTAAAAATAGAGAAATAATTCGTTGGGAACTGCCACAAAAGTAGCGCTGGTCTTTATAGGTTAAAATGAGATGAGGTTGTTCATCTACAGATGTTTTTTTTTAGACAGTTTCTTCACTACTTTGTAACAGAAGTTGTACATCTCATAGGGTTTCTAAGCACAGCTGCTGAAGAATACTTTTCACCACACAGAATTCTGGGAGATATAGTGTCAAACCACATCACATTTTGCCACCATTTATTGCATAACACTGTTGTATCAAACCTGTGAAATATGAGTTTTGAGTCCATTTGCTGTATGATGATATCGATATTCTTCTCTTCCCAGAATAATTTAATTAGAAAATTCTGTTCCTCACCTGATATGCGAAAGGTTAAAATGTAATATCTTGTGACCCAGTACTTGGTTGCTACTCTAACTCAGACCTGCACATGTGTCTATGAGTGCAATCGATTCCCATTAAATTATTTTGGACATTTTCTCTGAGGATTAATGATAGTTGGCACTTCATTTAGCAGTGCAGGGAAATAAAATTGCCTGTTATTAATGAAAATCAGTGGTCTGGAAAGGTGGAATATGGAGTCCAACTTTAAAGTTCATTCAGATTTAATAATCTGATTCTGAGGCAATCACAATTTAACCCAATGTGACCATTTGTCCCAGTTCCCAAATAAAATTGTTCTCTATATTCAACTGTCCTTTAGTGATTTATCACCATTTATTGTAATTAGATTTTCTGTATTTTGTGTGTTTTTCAGTGAAAATAAGGTATTTTCCAACATTTAATTACTGATCATCAAATCAAAAAATCAAATCAAAGTTTATTTATATAGCACTTTACAACAACATAAGAAGCCCAAAGTGCTTTACATGTAAAAGGATGATTAAATTATAAGATAGAAACAGGTTAATCAAGTACTATAAATAGATGTAGATGTTCATAAAAGCTCAGAGTAAAGTTGAGGATTCTTGTAAGACAAAATACAGAAAACTGGAGAAAAAGTGACTTTTTCAGCAAAATCTATCATTAATTGAACATAAACCAAGTGTGTCCATCCACTGTCATTGATCCAACTCCATGGGTTTCACTGGTGAATCAATGTTGTAGAAGATGACAGTGTTTCCACGGTAACTACGGAGCCCCTGAACATCCAAATGGGTCATATCTGATGACCGTGAAAAGATGAATACTTGTGCTTTACACCAATTATTTACATGTATTATTCAAAGGATTCAAAAGGATTCAAAGGAGTTTTATTTGTCATTCCATCACAAAGAAGAGAACGAAACTGGTCTCTGAGGACCCGTATTTGCCTTATCAATAAAATAAATAACTAATAATTAAATGACGGGCAACACGGTGGTGCAGTGGTTAGCACACGTGCCTCACAGCAAGAAGGTCCTGGGTTCGATTCCAACACCAGTCGATGGGGGGTGGGTACTCCGGCTTCCTCCCACCATCCAAAGACATGCACCAATAGGTTAATTGGTTAATCTAAATTGTCCATTGGTGTGAATGTGGGAGTGATGGTTTGTCTCTACGAGGGCTGTTCAATAAGTTCATGGCCTCACCCAGAACAACACAGACTGATAATTTATATTTAGTTTTTCAACATAATCTCCATTTACAGCAATGCACTTGGTCCATCGATGTTCAAGCATCACTATCCCATCATGAAAGAATGTAGCATCCTGTATTATAACAACCAGTATCTCTGGGTGAGGCCATGAACTTACTGAACAGCCCTCGTATATGTTCAGCCCTGCGATGAACTGGCGACTTGTCCAGGGTGTACCCCGCCTTCGCCCCTATGTAGCTGGGATAGGCTCCAAGCGACCCCCGTGACCCTAGTGAGGATAAAGCGGGGTTCAGAAAATGAGTGAATGAATGAATAAATAAATGAATCCATTAAAATCGACTAAACTAAGGCTAGTTTAAAATAAGCAAAATATTAGTCGATCAACAGGAATTAAACAGTTTAAATCAGTAGATGATTTTGATAGATGGTGGATGTTTGGGTCTATATGGGTTAATATCGACTCTCAGGGCAACGTTTAGTAAAAACTCCGAGTGTTTCAGGTGTATGTATATCTGGCACAGATTCTTCTCATGTCTAGTTCAGCTGCAGTTCATCTTTGATAATCTCTCAGGCAGTAAATTTGGGTAAAAGCCTAGCTGTGGTTCACAGACTGGTGGTTGGTCGTGTGAAATGATACTCATTCGTCCAATATCGACGCTCCACATTTTCACTCTTTGATGTGTTTGATGTGATTTCTCCTCCAGAGGAAACTGCTGCTTTTCCTTTTGCGCTCTGACAGAAGGAGGGAGAAGCGCTCTGAGCTCGTCTGTACACACACATATTGACAAACACACACATACACACTTATATCCATACGCCAACAGTTAGGGCACGAGTTAAAAGGATTTGGTGTCATTAAAAGATTTGAGGAGGATATAGAGGGAGAGGGATCAGACTTTATTTGATAGCCCCGAGGCTGAGGAGAGGAGTACTTCAGTCACAGAACAATTGCTTTTAAAATCACAGCCTCTTTCTGTATTAGCTTTCCCCTCCCCTCAGTTGAACTACTGAGGCTGGCTGTTGTTTGTTGTTCACACTGCACTATGATTGATGTTGGCATGCTGTGCTGGGAGGCAGTAATCAAATGTTATTTCTCTGAAATTAAAAACACATTTCAAAGCTTTATGGCACTGAAACCGAGCTTTTAAATGCATATGCTCAGTCAGCTGACAGCAGTTGTTTACACTCACAACAATGAGTGACTTCTTCAATCGTTTTGCATTATTACTCCGGATATGAGTATTGAACTTACAGATTTCAGTTATGAACCATGTATTGATAGCCTCTGATGACCTAAAAGTGACGTGGAAATCATTAAACGTTAAATGAAAAATTAGATCTTACTTTCTGAGTGTCTCATTCCTATGTTTGTGCATTAAATATGAAAGTGCAGGCAGCAGACAGTTGGTGGTCTGAAATGTTTTTTCCAACAAATGTCAAACTACTCCCTTAAAAAGTTCAGTGTGTGATATTTACTTGCATCATACACATGGACTATCTATGGGGACTGCAAAAAGTCTGAAATCTACTTGTATGTTTTATTCATTTTGAAGGTTTTAGTTAAGGGGATATTAACTCACAGCCAAACATGATGATAATGCATGTTTACTGCTATAAAACAGAAAAAGTAGTAAGACACATGCATTTAGAGTAACTGTAAATATGACAGGTCAAAATAACAAGTGGCACCAGGTACAATAAACCCCGCCTCTCATACATATTTCACCCATTTATAAGTAAATGGGACGATTTAAAAAAAAATCAATAAAAATTTTTAACTTTGACCTACTGTCCCAAACTGTAATGAGATTCATTCTAGGTCACTGGGCAATCTATAAAGTCAATTTGGTAAGAATTCAACCAATAGTTTTGCCCATTATTTGTAAATGAGGAGGGGTGTGTGTGTGTGTGGAAAAAAAAAAAAAAAATCATAAAAAATTGAAACTTTGAACTACTTTTCCGAAAATATAATGACATATATTCTGGCTCACTGGCAATCTGTAAAACCAAATTTGGTATGAATTCACCTGATTGTTTTGCTGCTACACACATTTGACATTTCGCCCATTATAAGTAAATGGGGGAAAAAAGAGTAAGAAATCCATAAAAAATTGTATCTTTGACCTACATTTCCCAAAATGTAATGAGATCTATTCTGGGTCACTGGCAATCTATAAAGCCAATTTGGTATGAATTCAAATATAGTTTTACTGCTAGAGTGTTTAGGGGCGACCATGGCTCAGTTGGTAGTCCAATAACCAAAGGGTTGGCGGTTCGAATCCCGCTCTGTCCTAGTCAGTCCGTTGTGTCCTTGGGCAAGACACTTCACCCTCCTTGCCTCCAGTGTCACCCACACTGGTGTATGAATGTTTGGTGGTGGTCAGAGGGGCCGTAGGTGCAAAATGGCAGCCACGCTTCTGTCAGTCTGCCCCAGGGCAACTGTGGCTACAGATGTAGTTTACCACCACCAGAGGGAGGATGTGAGAGCGAATGAATAATGGGTCAATAATGTAAAGTGCTTTGGGTGTCTAGAAAGGCGCTATATAAATCCAATCCATTATTATTATTATTATTATTATTATTATTATTATTATTATTATTATTATTATTATTATTATTATTATTATTATTAACAAACAACCGAACCAAAAACAATACCCCTTGCCTCCCCTTCGGGAGGGTGGGGGTATTGTTAATAACATGCTTCCTCTGCAAATAGACTTTACTTTCTGCAATTCCCTTTTTCATCTGATTACACTCCAATGAAAAGATAATCCATATATATATATATATATATATATATTTTTTTTTTTTTTTTTTGTTGGACCTTCCACAGTGATTGAACTAAATAAAACTGAATTGAAGCCATTTAATTCAATTTTATTTAATTCACTCAACTTCATTTTATCAGATATGACCAATTGAAGAACTCTTTTTACACTGATTCAGTGTTTTGCTTTTCTTATGCATACATTACAATAACGATTAAAACATTTATTTCCTTCCATATTTGCATTTATATTTGGCCAAGATGTTGTACTTATGGTGGGATAGTTGGACCACTGTGTAAACTCTTCTCCATATCATCCCATAGATTCTCAGTGAGGTTCAGGTCAGGACTCTGTCGCAGCCAATCCATGAGTCAGCTTTACTAAACCAACAAACTTAACCCCATAATGCCAAATGTATCATATTTGATACATGAGTTTTGAAGCCTTCTACCTGATAAGTGGGATATTTTTTTCTTGAAAAACCTGATGTATACAATTAGATACATGCAATACACGGATAATCCACCAGGGGGGAGGAGTTTGTTCACCAGAGGCCTTTTCAGTGACACTACAAGATTGTCAGGAGGCAGAACTTCACCAAGTTTGAAAAGGAATTACTAATTTGTTTGACATGTTTGTGTTATATTATGTTTTTGTTTGTTCAAAAATAATAATATTTGAGCATTGAGACCTGATGTGTCAAATATGATACAAAATTGAAACTCATACATGGAAATGGATATTTTAAAAAATTTTGGGGGGGGTTGTTCAGAAGGACCAAAATAATAAACCAAATAAATGCTCCAGTTTCAAAGAACTGGAATTTTCTGTCAGTGATTTAATGGTTCAGGCTTTACAGGGTTAAACTCTGATTACAACTTGTTTTTATTATTATTATTATTATTATTATTATTATTATTGGTCATGCTGTGAATATTTAGGACACAACTATATAATGAACGTTTACGCAACCAAAATGAATAAAACACTTGCCGTACTTGTTGTATTGTAATGTTTAAATATTGTTGCATACTTTAATTTATACTCCGTCAATTTTTGCGGTGATGAAAACTGTGCAGTCAAGTAAAATAAATGTTTTTGATATAGTCCAGTAATACAAAACCAAAGTTCACCTCGGTGAGTTTACAGTCCAGTATAGAATGAAGCATGTTACACCTCAGAGTGAATGTTTTCACTTAAAAGATTAATGAGTTTGGGTAGGTACGAGTGTTAAAACCCACAAGCACACAATGTTCATTCCTTGTTTCAGTCCACAAGGCCAATTCTGTGCACGCCTACAGCAACTTGATTGAAAACTTTGTCTTAATCGAAACAAAATGCTGTGTTACAAGGCTGTGAAACAGACACAGGCAAATACTGGCCAGCAACAGAGGGAGGAGAGAGCGAGTAAGAGAGGTGAATGAAGACAGGATTTACAATGCCTGGCTTTGTTCGTCAACAAGTGAGATGCCAAAACAAACAGCCAACCTGAGTGTTTGGCGTTAAAGGCAGTTGAACGACAAGCAGGATGTAAGCGATACTCAAATGACCCAGGATCTGTGAGAATCCTTCAGTGGGTGTCTCTGTGGGAAATCAGCCAGTGGTTGTTAGCAGCATCACTAAAACCCAAAGAGAGAGAGAGAGAGAGAGAGAGAGAGAGAGAGAGAGAGAGAGAGAGAGAAAAGACGGTTCTCTTGACCTGCTACAAGGAGGAACTTGTGTCCGAAAATGGGAATCTGCAAGCCTTGTGTGAAATTACATTTAACCTATAAGGACCCAATGTTTCTTTTATGTCAGTTCCCAAATTAATTTTTCTCTATATTTAACCTTCCTTAAGAGATTTATCATCATTTATTGTAATATTATCTTCTGTATTTCGTGTTTTTTTTGGTGAAAATCCATTGTTTTCCTATATTTAATTTACTGATCATGTAGATGTTCATAAAAGCTCAAAGTAAAGTTGAGGTTTATCGTATCAAAAACAGAGAAAACTGAAGAAAATGTGACTTTTTCAACCAAATCTATCAATAACTGAACATAAACCAAGTGTGTCCATCCACTGTCATTGATCCAACTCCATGGGTTTTACTGGTGAATCAATGTTGTAGAAGATGATGGTGTTTCCACGTTCACTACGGAGCCTCTGAACGTCTAAATGGGTCATATCTGATGACCATGAAAAGATGACAAACTGCATTTTACACCAATTATTTACATGGATTGATAGGATTAGTTGATCAACAGGTATTAAACAGTTTAGATCAATAGATGGTTTTGGTTGACAGTGGATGTTTGGGTCTTTATAGGTTGTCAGTTTGTAAGATATTTGCACGTCACAAAGTCTAAAATCTCCCCAATTTCTGGACGAGAAGATGACAGAGAACTCCAACTTCTCAATCATGACTGATTTCATTGGATAAAATGAAACGAAATAGGGATAAATAAACCAAAGTCATCCTACAACCCATTAAAAAGACAATGCTTTTAACAAATAAAGACCCAAACATCCACCGATTACCAAAATCATTTATTGGTATAAGATGTTATACAACTGTTGATTCGCTAATCCTATCAATATATGTAAATAATTGGTTTAAAATACAGTTTGTCATCTTTTCATGGTCATCAGATTCAACCCATTTGGACGTTCAGAGGCTCCGTAGTCAACGAGGAAACAGTCATCTTCTACAACACTGATTCACCAGTAAAACCCATGGAGTTGGATCAATGACAGTAAATGGAGACACTTGATTTATGTTCAGTTAATGATAGATTTTGCACAAAAAGTCACCTTTTCACTAGTTTTCTCTGTTTTTGATAAGATAACCCCCAACTTTAATCTGAGCTTTAATGAACATCTTCATGATCAGTACATTAAATATAGGAAAATAAAAGATTTTCACTTAAAAATGCAAAACACAGTGTATAATATTACAGTAAATAGTAATAAATTACTTAAGAAAGGTTAAAAATAGGGGGAAATGTATTTGGAAATGCCACAAAATTAGCACTGGATCTTTGCAGGTTAAAGTTAGGGGGTGATAAGAAACTATGGCTGACTGTTCCCTGACCTATAGGTTTTTGGAATTTCTTTAGTGTTGTACCTCATTAACAGTAAGATTCTGAATCAGTCTTAGTCATACGAATGAGTCAGTTAACAAGAAGTAAGAGGCTTTAGTCGACAAAATGCAATTATCTTATTTCACGACATGGTGGTTGATTTATTCTGTGCTTGAGTGCCGCACAAATTCTCTGCCAATTATTTCCAAGAGTAAAAAGATGGGGAAAGGGAGAAAACGAAATGCTTTTAACACTGTTTGCTACGTCCAAAAAAGGCGATTTCTGTCAGACAGGATTAGACTCATTGCTGCCATCACAAACAGGTGCAGCGAGAGGAACACAAACCAAAAGTGAATCTCCTGACAAACACACAAACACTTGCTGCAGCCCCTTAGCCTTAGTATGAATTTTAATTACAGACGGGGTAAAGCAGTGAAGTGCAAAATCAGGCACAATGCCTCTACTAGGCTGTAGCAGGAGTTTCAGGGGCCCAATTAGCTGCAGAAAGAGCAGCGTAAAAAGCCCCTTTTAGGATTCCTTATTCCTAACAAGAGGCATCAGAAAGGTGAAAGAGAACGCAGTAGACTCTCTTTACATAATTAATCTGACTCCTTGATATTTTGCCTAAATGCCTCCCTATGTCTTTTAAAAGTACACGTCAGGGGCTTTAATTAATTTTAATGGCAATGAGCTCAGACTGTAAAATACATGCGTTTACCATGGGAAGGTCTGAAACACTTCGACTCGCAGATGATGAAAACCTCACAGTGTGACTCATGTACATGTTTGACTTAGTGACATTTAATGAGGGAAAAGTGTTTAACACTCACTGAATCTTGTAAAAATGCCATTAAAGAAACTTTGATGTACGAAGTCAGAAGCTATTAACGTGTTCTTACATAAAGAGTTGCATTTAATAATAAGCATGCCAGGGCAACTTACTTTTGGTGTGTTGCTTTTAAAGGAACTTATTATTGAGGCATATTTTATTTTGCATATTTTTAAAAATATATCATATACTGTTTGTAAAATAATCATTGTAAAATATGTATTATTTCTTTGCACCAGTATCACCATTCAGTGATATGGTAATCCAAGGACTGCCTGCTAGAGATGAGGTACACAAAGGAGCATCTGCATTTCATTACACAAAAAAAAGCTATGGAAATCCAATAGCTGTTGTGCCTCAGATGGTGTGCACACATTTGTGTGGGCATTTTAGTGTGTGTGAGTGCACATGCATATACACACCTGGTACACATTATTGGTTTCTGCTGTTTGTGTTTGTTAAGAAAAACAGCAAACAGAACATGCTTTACTGTCCTGGCAAACAACTGTCTGTGTGTCTACCCTGCATTCCTGGACCCCTATTAATGGATGTTTTTTTTTAGTCAGGACAGGAGCATCCTGTACAGTGCTGCTCCAGAAAAGCAGATTTATTCATGAAGAACATTAAAATCAGACAGAAGAAAGGAGAGGAGGTGGGAAATGGGAAGCATTCCTGAATGGTGATGGGCTGCTGCTGCTGCTGCATGTCCTTGGTGCCTCCCTGGCTCGACAGTGGAGACACAGATGGATACACTCGCTCTGAACAGGGTGACTGACAGCTTCTGTCTCTGTCGGAGTTTAATTTACTCACCAGGCTGTCTTACACTGATAACCTAGGTGATATAGAGTAACTGTTGGATGGCGACGGAGCAGAGGGGAGAGGTGTTTAATTGCAATTCATCCTATGGTCACTCATCAGTCGAAGCCTTTTACGCAGCAGCTATAGGAAAACAATCTCTCTGGGCGCTGATGATAGATCACTGGTAATGGGAGTGTGAGAAGTTCATGTGTCATACAAGTCATCGGCCTCCATCCAACCTCCCGTGAATTGGTGAATCACCTCCTCATGTACTGAGGGAGGAGGAACAGCAGCAGAAGAAAGACACTCCTATTTCATTTGTGGTTGAGAGCGTGGCCTGTGATCTATCAGCTGGTGGAAATGAGAGTCCAAATGTCAGATGGGGCTCCGGAACAACGCAAGAGTGACTCACTGAACAAGAGGCGTCATGTCTGGGAATGTCCTCCATTGTAGCCATTCACTCCCAGGGGATGCTTTATTCAGTTTTCCACCAGTACTTTATGCACATACGCAGCCTTTTTTGCATGATCGTGCCTATGCAGACAATAACACATACAGTATATATATATAAAAAAAACATCCCCTTCATTCTTCTGTACATGCACGGATGGTATGGAAGAATAAATGCTGGGAGAAGGAGAGAGATGGAGCCAGATGGGGCAAATGATATATCCACAGTGATAAATGATAAATCCAATGTGTTAAATGATAAATCATGTCAGGAGCACACAAGGATGAGGGAGCGGTGCCGTCGATCACCTCTGTTGTGTCACTGTAGTGCATTTAATGAGGGCATCTTGGCAGACAGGGGAAGGAGACAGCAGTCTGTCACTGTGGGCAGCTGTCAATCCATTGCATAAGGGATCGGTGAAGTTAATCCACACCTTACAGCCAACTAGAACCCATTTTAGTTGAGGATGCATTTACAATATTCTCTCTAAATTTAATTTCATGAGCGAAAAAATAACAGATATGAGCTCCAGATGCACCAAATGTTGTTTTTGACTCAGTTCTGCTCTCACCTAGGTGTGATGTTCTAGTGATGAATCTGACTCTGTCGTGAATTAGCAGGATTTGGCCAGTTTTTCAGTGGTGAGTATTCATGAAGCAGATGAATACAGGTGTAGTGCTGAATGCAAATACTCTGGCAAATATTCAAGAGCTGAAGAGACACCTCATACAAAAAAAATAAAGGAAAAAAAAAACAAGGCTGCAATGAAAAAATGAAATTCAGTAAGGCCTCCACCCCTCCTGTCCTCCTCCAGTTGTCATCACGGAGCACTTGGCTTGAGAAATGCAATTATTTTATTGTCAGTTTCTTGGTCCCTCAGCTGACATGACATTTACAACATTACAAATGTTTTCACATTGCTGGGTTTTTTGATTTTTCTGCAACACTGGCACTGACCCGCTGCAAAATCATGTTTACTTTGCTTATTTAACAGTGTGTTGTGCAGTTCCTCTTCAAGTAATAGCTAGAGACAGATGTTCAGTCAGACGCTCCACCTGACAGCGATGAAGATTCGTCATTGTCTCAGTCCCATGAAACTAATACACAGTACCGTCGAGTGTTTTTATAGTCTTATCCGGGATCAGTCGACCAGTAGTTTTTCTTTACACCGTGAATTTAATAAAGCAATCATTGCAACTACCCACGGGGTATGATATTCATACATGTACATGTTCCCTCTAATGCAGTGTTTTTCAACCTTGGGTCGGGACCCCACGTGGGGTCACCTGGAATTCAAATGGGGTCATCTGAAATTTCTAGTAATTGATCAAAATTAAAATAAAAACTTACTAATAAAAAATATATGGTGAGTTGAGAGAGACAATCCCAATCCATAAAAGACATGACAAACTGTGAAGCTGAAACTGAAACACTGTGGTACTGTTTGTCTGTCAAATGTTCATTGTGGTCGGTTTCAGATGCTGCATCTCTGTCATAATTCATAGTTTGAGTTATTGTTTGTTCAGTATTAATTGTCAGCCTTGTAAATCCAAGATGGACTGACTATAGATATCCTGACCAGGGACAATAAAATTGTCACTTTGTGCAGTAATCTACACCTGGATTTACTGCCTCCGTCCATAATAATATACATTATATAGACTAAATGTTGTCTAAAATGAACATTTATTTGCAACATAATATAGCAAACTATTACATGATCAAAAACAAATTAATTTTAGCAAAAAAAAAAAGTCTATGTTTTGAATGTCTGGGGTCGCCAGAAATTTGTGATGTTAAAATGGGGTCACAAGCCAAAAAAGGTTGGGAACCACTGATCTAATGTAAAAAGTTTTATTTCATTGGGCAAAAGGTATAAACTGGGGAAATTATATGCTTTTAACTCTATCCGGCACTCTGGAATGTATTGCTTTTGCCAAAATTAAAAAAAAAAAAAAAAAAAATTATAATCATGTTGAAAATAAAGGTCAGTGAAGTTACCATATTTGGTTCCTTTCCCATAAGTGGCAAAAAAAAAAAAAAAAAAAAAAAAAATCCAAGAAGTGAATATAAAAAATACAAGAAACACACGTAAGGTGAAAAGAACATGACTTTTAGAACATTAGACCAATATAAGTGCTGATCCAGACCCCTGTCCACATCCACATTATCCCTTTGAACATCATTCCTTACATTAGTACCATTACTTCATGGTACCTAACAAAGCAGGTACACTCACTGTTCATGTAGAGGTGGACCTTACAGACCCTGTAGACCACATTGGACCTGAGATTGTTGCCTCACTGTCCTCACTGGAACTGTTCCTGTCACTGTCTTGTAATGTATGTGGAAATTACCAAAAATAGTCACTTGCCCGATAAAAAGAGTTAAGAGTGCTTTCGATCATTTGTAAAATGTGGTAAAAGAGGCCAATTGTGTGTTCTGAAACTATAAAGACACAAACCAAGTAGTGAGCATAGTTTGACTTTGCTGGACTCCATTAAAGCCCAGCATGACTTGCATTACTATTGATGGAAACAAAAAAAAAATAAAGAAAAAACTCCTTGAGACCTACAGACATGAGGCAGTAATGTAATTTAAGCTTTGTAGCCTCAGGGGAGTCAATATATTGTGGTGCTTTTATTAAAACGGAGGGAGAATAAAGAGTAATAACATATAATGTAGAGTGCTTTTGACAATCTTATGTGGTTCAGGTAATAGGATCTCACACACCCGTGTCTATTGTGGAAGTGGAAAATGAGTTTTGGGGGAGTCATTATAACAAGAGCTGCGCTGTTTTTACCTTCATACATGACAGAGATGACATACGAAAAGGGAGAGGTAATTGCATTTTTTTGTGCCCCCCCTCCCCCTCCTCTCCCACCAGTTCATATTACAGTAGAAATATGAGAGGGCTGCCTGTGTTAAGGGCCGTCTGTGGCAGATGTGACAGCCAATTTAGTCCTGCAGAAGCAGATCTGTCCCTCCAGCGCCGGGGGTTAGAGCTGTCACCCATGCATTCACACAGAGAAGACCTCTATCTTGTTTCTTCAAGATCACCCATCTCTTTCTATCTGGTATCTTGTCTTGATTAAAAAAACAGATTTTTTTTAATGTTTTGCTTGACCACAGATACATAAAAGCCCCATTCTCTACAGTTATATAGTCTGAGAAAAAAGTTTATATTACAGGTTTATGATGATGAAAAAAAATCCACAAATCAATTACTGTGGACAGAGACGAATGGTTTCATATTCTGAGATGTACTATCTGTAATTCATTTATTTTTTGTTACTTCCTGGCACCTAAAGTTCTGTCTCTTTTTTTTTAGTACTGAAAACTGCTGAAGGGCAACAAAATGTGGGAGAGGTCTCAAACTTTCTCAGTCGAGTTTGGCTACCTGCCTTGTTATGTCGAGACAGCAGCAATATAAAACTTGAAATGTAACCCCAATATACAGCCGACTTTCTTTTTTATTCTATCCAATAATAGACCTCCAATTCAGTTGGCGAAGAGTCTTAAAAGTTCAAACAGAGACGACTAATCTTGTCAGTCCTGTGTAGCTTCCTGGTACAGCAGTGCCCTTCTGGAGTGGTTGCATAAATGTATGAAGGATGAGATGGAGATACTTTGCCTCAGCTGGGTACAGTGATGTATTAGAAGTATACATCACTGATTTAGAGATAAATCCATTTCATTTGCTGAGGCTGGCAGCGGGATAAGATATGGTCATAAGTTTATCGCGCTGCTCCTTGGTGGAGTGTTTGTGCCCACTTCAGCTGCTGTAAATCAACATAGAGGTAAGAAAAATCACAGCGCAGCATCAGATAGCTTTCAGTCCTTGGCTAACCTTCACTGTGTGTATTTGTGTGTGCATAGTTTACCTTTAATGTGTGTACAGTACAGTAAAGGGTTTGTTTTTTCCGTATACATTTATCTCATTGTGATTCTAACCCTGAACGAATGAGACATCATCGCTGACATCCTGTTGGCATACATTTAATATATTCATTAACTGCAATTCACTGGCTGCTACAGGTCAAAGGGCAATCAAATTGTAAGCCGCACCGCTTTCTCATTTGCTATAGTCTTCTCAAAGCCCACACATGCACTCGCAGCTGCAAACCTATGTTAAATGAACCCACATTCCTGACACACTGTACAGTTTGCCTGTGTGAGGATTATTGTTTAAAGGATGCCTTTGTTTCGTCTTGAAAGGGCACACAAATTCCTGCTGCACATAAACAAAAGCCAGTACAAAAAAATCTCAACACAATACACAGGCTGTTTTAAATGCACACATATACAAGTGAGAGGTCAGGAGTCAATACACAGGAAGCCAGATTCATTTTGCTTAGCTCCACCTTCAAAAGCTCAGGGGAGCTCTGTTGATCTGCGAGTCATCATGGAAACCCTGTATCTGAGAACAGACCACAAATGTTAGGGCTTTACTTGTATATCTATGGCTCTGTGTGGTTTACTGCACGTTTGTAACAATACACCTGACTGCTGAATAAAACATAAAAGGCTTTCTCATTAATCCTACAGCCAAATGGCTCTCAGGAGCAGCTAAACAAGGAGCGTCAGGACTGTGAGATGTGATTCTCTGTTGGCCACTCCACGGCTCCCTGACTTTCAAAGGAAAGTTGAACTCACAGAGCTGGTACACAGGTGGCGACTGCAAACCCAAGACTCTCTGCCCTGAGCAGGAATGTGCCTGAACTGTAACAGTACCTTGGATAGAATGACCTGCTACTGATTTCTATCGATAGCCAGTAGATGTGCCGATGGGAGAAAATACAGTGAAAATGCCCTTTAAAAAAAGCTTTGTGCAGTGCTTCTAATTTAAACCGTTCAAATGCGACCTAAAGTGTCAGTGGAGTGTTTAGAATAAAGAGCTATAAAGTTATACCAAAGATTAGGGGTGTTAGAAAATATCGGTTTTGCAATATATCGCGATATTTCATTTCACAATACTGTATCGATATTAAAAAGTACTGTATCGATATTTTTAGGTATTTATTCAAATGCAGATATGGCAGAGGTTCATTTTTATTTTTTGGTTTTCTTGTTTGTTTATATCTTATTTATTATTATTTAACACTGTTTTATGAAATAATGGTAATTTGAACCATCCTAAAAGCACTTGTTACTGTCTGAGAGGCAGATGGTAGTTCCTTCGGAAACTAGGAGACTTAGAATAATTTTGTGACATAGCATTAGATCCTGTTCTGATCAAATAAAAATGTGTTAAGTGTTTGTGCATATTTCTGGTGCAATTCAATTCTTCCAGGAAATAATCTTTAAAAAAAAAAAAAAAAAAAGCAAAAAAAAATTGCCATTTTAACAGTATCATGATATATTGTGATATATATCGTGATCCTAGTATTGTGATTTGTATCATATCGCCTGGTTCTTGCCGAGACACACCCCTACCAAAGATCCAATGTATTGGATTGTAGAGACATGAACTGGATCTATTTGTACTGACGGTGTGGGGGATTTATTTGTGTGACCACTAGAGGGAGTAGTGAGTCACTGTGCTGGTCTCCAACAGTGATGAAAACTAACACTACTGGACCTTCGACCAAAGCGTCAGAAAGAGAGGAGATGGGATGAGAACCATTAAGAAACAACTTATAGAGTCATTAGCCACTTTTACTCAGAGATCCCGGAAAAAAGGTGAGATGGTGATCCCACCTTTTTTCCACCAATTACCGATTTCCACAGCCAACACAAAGGAGTACCAGAGGTGAGACAGGCTGGACTTTTACACAGTGGACCTGTGTTCTGGTGTCAAAGGGGCAGTGATGCAGTGTAGCATATAGTGTGACGTATAACTTGTGCATTGGAAATACCCCTTATGCAAAGAAAATATATTTCTCTATATATTGACTGTCAATATATTACTGACTGAAAAATATATTACTGTATAATATATATTTATATTTAAAATATACAGAATAATATATTGTGTCAATATATTTTGTATTATATTACAATATATTGAAACATACATAAGGAATTGCCGCTTTCCATATATTGAAACATATATGACAATATATTTACTTATATATGTAAATATATGTCATTATATATTTAGTAATACACTTCATAATGCATGTATGCATATATACATACATATATTGTCTAGTGTATTACTAAATATATGTAATTATATATTTAGTAATACACTTCAAAAAATATGCATGTATATACAGGGTGGGGAAGCAAAATTTACAATGAACATTTAGTTGTTTTTTCTCAGCAGGCACTACGTCAATTGTTTTGAAGCCAAACATATATTGATGTCATAATCATACCTAACACTATTATCCATACCTTTTCAGAAACTTTTGCCCATATGAGTAATCAGGAAAGCAAACGTTAAAGAGTGTGTGATTTGCTGAATGCACTCGTCACACCAAAGGAGATTTCAAAAATAGTTGGAGTGTCCATAAAGACTGTTTATAATGGAAAGAAGAGAATGACTATGAGCAAAACTATTACGAGAAAGTCTGGAAGATACTATTAAAGAAGAATGGGAGAAGTTGTCACCCGAATATTTGAGGAACACTTGCGCAAGTTTCAGGAAGCGTGTGAAGGCAGTTATTGAGAAAGAAGGAGGACACATGGAATAAAAACATTTTCTATTATGTACATTTTCTTGTGGCAAATAAATTCTCATGACTTTCAATAAACTAATTGGTCATACACTGTCTTTCAATCCCTGCCTCAAAATATTGTAAATTTTGCTTCCCCACCCTGTATATGTACATCTTTTTCATCCTATGTTGCCAAAATGACTAAGGCATCTTTTTTCAGTTAACACTTTTTTCATGTATATCACGATGCATATTTTCATGAAATATGTTATTATGCATACCAAGTAATGTAAGTGTCGATAAATATCTGCTTTATGTAAACTTGTGTCAATGGAAAGAAATTGAGTTTCAATAAAACTATATGTAAAAAAATATAGGGCAGTTTTTGTCTTCATTGCAATATATGTTTTATATGTATCAATATATGATTAAAGCATATATTGCAGTATATTGGAAAATATATGCACTACTTTCCCATATATGGAAATATATTTTTTAATATAATGCATTATATTTTTCGATATATTGCCATATATTTTTGTTTCATAAGGGACCCCGAGCATAGTGGTGTTTCTAACCTCTCCAGAGTCTTTCACCGTTCCACAAATGTTAGCATGGATAGAGTCCTCCGCCCAAAGTGACAACAGCTTGCAGATCTCGGGGTCTCACCAGTTCCACATCTTTCTGGTCGTGTTGATATGTTTGTCTACTGTACACAACCCACGCTCATTTTTAAGTCCCCCCAACATGGGGGTCACACACGCAATACGTTATCAAAATGACACCTTGGTTGTGGAACAAAAGGAGTTCCAATTCCACTTTTATCACGGCTCTGTTGCTACCTCCAGAGGCGTTACAGAGCCATGACAGCGGTGGGACCAAATGATCCCACCCTTTTATTTACACAGACGTCATTCCGAAATAAAGGCAAAATTTTCCTATGACAGAAGTGCTGTGTAAAAGGAGCTAAAGAAAGTGACAAAGTGATAAAAGCTTGAAACAATGTTGTTGTTTTCATCACTGGACACAGATATACATGAAAAGAATGGAGTTTGATGTTGAAATCACAGTGTTTCTTCTAATCAGGTGAGTTTGATTAAGAAGCTTATGAAGTAAAAAGAAAAAAAAAAAAAAAAAAAAAGAGGCTTATGAAGGTACACTGCAAAAATCACAATCTTACCAATTGTATTTGTCTCATTTCTAGTCAAAATATCTCATCACACTTAAAATAAGACATAATCACCCAAAGAGTAACTTGTAAGTGAGATACAATAACTTATTTTTAGACAATTGATCTTGAAAATCTTATTGAAAGATAATTTTCACTTGTTCGATTGGCAGATTTTTTTTTATTTATTTATTTATTTTTTGCTTAATTTAAGATTTTTTCTTTTTTTTTTTTGCTTAATTCAAGCAAAAAAAAAAATCTGCCAATGTTATTATGTGACATTATTGTTTTTGCTAATTTCACCATTTGTTGATCCACGGTTCAGACTAAACTGTGTCAGTTCTGACCTTGTTTGATTCCAAACAGATCTTTAGTGCAGTTACTGACAACACAAACTGTACAGAAAACAGGTAATTTGTGGTTTTACTTTTGCTATTTTCTGATTAAAAACAGAGCTAAGCTAACAGTGCTAAAATATAAATTATCAGCTGATGCAGTTATTTTTATAGTGTTGTTAAAATAAAAGGCTGTGAGGGTTTTTTTATTTTAAAGAAAAATTTGCATACTATTATTTTATACATAATCATTAAATACTGACTTTATTCAGTGAGTGATACAGTCTGTGGATACATAGTGTTGATTTATTAGTGGTTTTTGCAGTCCTAAGTGTGTTCTAATACATTCTCCCTTCTGTTGATAGTTTTGACTATGAATGCTACATAAACCATTTTAATTCTTACATGGGCTTGATACTATATTGTCTATTTGAATCTAAATATCACTTGTGACTTTGTAATATAATGGGTTGTGAATAGTTTTATTAAAATATCTATGCCATAAAACAGTATTTGTGAAAATCATTGCATGTGATTCATTCCACCCACAAAGAAAAGAGGCAGGTTTATAAAGGTAAGGTGGAGTGGCTAATTAGTAAGCATTCAGTAGAAACAGATTTTGTTATTGTCAGAGCTTGAATACTCATTATCTGTTGGACAATGAAATAAAATAGTCACTTGTCAGTTTGATTGCTCAGAGTCATTCTGGCTCTGTCATAAATAAATACCACCGCTACTGTTTGGGAAAATAAGAAAAAACACAAACAGCAGCCACATATTCAGATTACCTCCATCAAACAATAACAATAACCACCCACACATGTCTGTAAGAGCTGCAAGAAAGGACAGGGTGGGGAAGAAAATATGCATGTGTTTGCTTTGGGTATTTGTGAAATGATTTTTTTTTTTGCTATAATTGCTTCTGGGAGAGAAAGCAGAGCAGAATATCTCACATAAACGAACCTTAGATGACCAAAGGGAGGTTAACTGCAGAAAATGATAACATTCCAGCACTTTTACACGAGGGATCATTCTTCTGAAATCGTACAGATGTGACTCAGAGACAGATCAAGCTTTGTACTCAAGAGAAGAAGTGTCACGACTGCAGCTCAAGCTATAGTGGGCCTCCTCTGCAGCGCTGCGAGCACCTCAGATGATCAGTAATGGTAGAGATGAGAGATATATCTATCTAATTCTACTTTTGTATTAGCCTCTGACAACTCCATTCTGCCATCCGGCCAGAGGTCTCGGGGAAAAGCACAAGAAATGATCCTCTCATTTTCTGCTGAAGGTTGTCCCACATGGAAGCAGCTGCCGTGTGGGTCCTTTTATTTATCATGGTTGTCACTGTGGGTCGCTAATAAAACAGCTTGTGCGGTTCCAACGAGGAATGGGTTTCAAAATGAGTGCAATGAAGCTGCCTGGATTAGGTTCTACTGGAATAACATATATAAATTTTACAGCTGCTGCATTTACAGCTTTAATGGCTGTGTGAAAAATCTAGTTTTCTTGCTTTGAGCATTTATTAGACGTTCAGTTCGCAATTACATTAAACAGGTCAACTTTGATGTGAGGTGTAACGCCTGTTGTGTTTACTCAATGCTCGGAGCCAAACATATTCATATGGAAAATGGGTATAATTCGAACCACATTGGTTTTTATTGATGATGTAATGTTTTTTTTCTCTTTACAAGCACGATCTAAATCTCATCTAACCCTATGACTTCATTATCAGGATTCCAGCAATAAGACTGGATGCTGCTCTGAGGTAATTTACTGCAATCTTGCTTTTATTTGTTGAATTATTAAGTCAGACTGTCAGCCATTCCTAAAGACACTGCTGCACTTATACAACAAAGCGAAGCGAATCCAGTTAGAAACAACGAGGCAACACATGATGTCACCAGAGATGTTGGCTCTCACAAGGTGACTCACTGCCAGTATTTGATGCATCAATACATGAATCATACACTGAGCTTATTTCACACTTTCCCTTCTCAGAAACTTCATGAGATATGGACAGATGACAGCATTTGCTACATCAGCGACCACTTCTTTGGGTGTCAGGGGAACCTGTATAATAACGTAGGGCCAGAGGTTGAGCTGGTTATGAAATGACAGAGGCTCAGATGAGTGTAATGGGTTGTCATTTAAAGCGCTGTCTGGACCGAATCAGAGGGAGACAGAGGCCTCCGAGTGCTTTCAGTGCCCAGGTTAGTTCATGTACACAAGCAGGTCTGGTCAACCTCTGTTTGACAGGTAAGATGAATAAATACATGCGCCGGAGAAACCTTTCCACTCAAACTCTGATGGATTGTGGCGGCGAAGCTTCAGGGAACCGGGAGCTATTTTTACTCTAAAAAAGACAGCATCTCACTGCACAACAGAGCACTGCAAGGGGTTGATTTACAAACAAATTTAAAGCAAAAATCTATTCCATTTGACATTTTTTTTTACTTTAAACACTGTCATTTGTACTTTTCTTTTAAACTTCAGTGATTATTAAAGAGGATAGTGGAAGGCGTTGCATAAGCTCATGCTGTTTGGAGTGAAAGTGTATTGGAGTATTTGTGTTTTCTGCTGCTGTAGAGTCTCAACCAATGATTTTCTGAATAAAGGCTCACAATTTCAATGTTTAAGTGTAACCACATCATGGCCTTGGGGTCTTCAAAAGGAGACCAGAGGCTGATCAGTCTGAATGAGTCCTAATGGAGAACTAGTTTGTGAAAACTGTTCTTCCAATAATAATCAATCAACAAATATGTGATCATATAGCATCTTGTCCATAGACTAGACAGACAGACAGACAGACAGATAGACAGACAGATAGACAGATAGATAGATAGATAGATAATCCTGAGGGAAATTCAAGAAGAACGCAATCCCACCTGAGAAGATTTGCATAAAAAAAAAGATTGTTTCATACAAGTCACAGTTTGAGGTGTTGCAACAGGTCAGACTCATTTACAGCTGTTCAGTTCTACAGTCTGTCATGTAGCTGAACCTTGGACCAAACACATGCATTTTTATGTTTCTTTTCTTTATATTGTCAAGCCAAAGTAAAAAAAACAAACTTACTAATTTTGTAACTACAGTAACCCTCTTGCAGTGTCAGAGCACTGATGGAATTGGCTCACAGTCCTGCATATGGTGGAATGTTAAGCTAATTACCCATGAGTTAGCCGTTATGTTCACCAACAGTCAGACTGGCCAGACTGGAGTCTTTGGCATTAAACCCATAAAGACCCAGTGCTACTTTTATGGCAGTTCTCAAATGAATTTTTTTCCCTCTATATTTAACCTTTCTTAAGTCATTTATCACCATTTCGTAATATTTGAGACAGAATAATAATATTATTCTGTGTATTTTGCATTTTTCAGTGAAAACCATGTATTTTCCTATATTTAATTCACTGATCATGTATATGCTCACAAAAGCTCTGATTAAAGTTGAAGGTTGAGGGTAGAAGAAGTGACTTTTTTAGTAGAATATATCATTAACTTAACAGAAACCAAGTGTTTTCATCCACTGTCATTGATCCGACTCCATGGGTTTTACTGGTGATTCAATGTTGTAGAAGATGACGGTGTTTCCACGGTAACTACAAAGCCTCTGAACATCCAAATGGGTCATATCTGATGACCATGAAAAGATGACAAACTGTGTTTTATTTGTAAATATGTTTTATTGATTTTAGAAAGAGAGAAGAATCATCCCTCAGTTTGGAGGGATACAGTACATCAAGACATTTTACAGTATACAGTCATCTCCAAAGTGCTGAGGTCCATTTCCCTCAGGCGCATTGACACATTGAGTCATTCCCATCCCAGTCTGACAAACTGCATTTCACACCAGTTATTTACATGTGTTGATAGGATTAGTGGATTGACAGGTATTAAACAATATAGATGAGTAGATGCTTTTGGTCTCTGGTGACTGTTTGGGTCTTTATGGTTAATGCGAGTATCTTTGTATCTACATCAAAATAATAAGAAGTCTGTAATTCGGTGACATCTTGCAGCGATTATACTGCCAATGAAAATTTAGGCAATAACCATGCTCACGTTGCATGACACATATTCATGTTATGTTAGTTTAATTCTAATGAAATAGCTGCAAGTTAAAACATAAGTAACAGCTAATCTACGATAAAATGAAATGAGTTGTTACACTGAAGGAAATAGTGGATTTGCACACACATCATGTACAGTATGCATACAAAAAGATAAAATATGAACATAAACCTGTGGTTTTAAATATCTTCAAGAGGAAATGTTAGATATTACAGCTTTCATATTTAATGTTTAAATTTGTATAAATATGTGCATGTGTTTTCATGGTCATTATGTATGTGCATTTTGTATTTTGTATTGCCATAAATAAATTACTAGACATTGCTGCTACAAAAACAGTATAAAACAATATAAAAATAATATAGCATTTTATCCTTTAATGATCCTGGCCCCGCATAAGCGGTGGATAATGGATGGATGGATGGATTCTTTTATTACTTTGAGTCAAGACATGAAGCCCCCAGCCCATTGAATACACAGTATATCATATGCACCGTCTTTTTTGTTACAGTTGGGTGCATTTTTTAAACACCTAATCTATATTCACCTGTCAGTCATCTCTCAGGGTAAATTTCCTCCATCACATAAGAGGAAGGTTCCCTAATGGAGGTACATTTCCGAATACAGTCACTGTTAACTAGGGTCTCACCCTCTTGACCTGTGGGGTCACAGACAAGTGGTCGTACGTGCAACAGCTATTTATCAGTCTCCCTTCTCACCCCTGTTGCTATGCACTCACAGGCTGCTTCCATCCTCCACGCTGACATTCATTGTTTATCCAGAAATGTAATTCATTTCAGGGGGCAGACGGTCGTACACTGTGTGGGGGCAAGGCAGTTTACAAAGCCTGATGAATGAAGGGCCACGGGGGCGCTGACAGGGCAGCATTCTTGGTATATTCATGAAGGAACAGATGAACCTCAGAGGTCTCACAATGACAACGTATTATTAATTACATCGAAACTTCAGCACTTTTTGCAACAAATTTAAAGGTCACTTGTGTGAGATTTGGGTGGCATTGTTTGAACTTGTGAAAAAAGTTTAGATTATTGTTGGTATTAAATTTATGAAACTCCCCAAGAGGAACATCAAGTCAATAAAACAAAAAAAAAAAGTACAAATTACAGCACTGCAGCTGTTCAGCTGCTACCCTCACACCAGCTTTACAAGAGGAGGCAACAGCGTTTTTGTGTGATGAATGAGGACAGTGTGTAAAGCAGAAGAAGAAAAACAAGACAGATAAAGTGTCTTTTCACATATCTGCATGATGTGTGTGACTCTGAAGCTCTGATTATTGTAGAGTAAGGGTAATTTAGGGACACAAAGCCTAGTCTTCTCAGACTTGGCTTACAGTCCCTCGGAGAGGCTATTTTTAACAAGTTAACTCACAAAATACGTAGCTTCATAAGCTCCTGCATGTTAACCCATAAAGACCCAGTGCTACTTTTGTGGTACTTCCAAAACAGATTTTTCTCCATATTTGACTTTTCTTTAGTGATTTTTCACCATTTATTATAATATTATCCTCTATATTTTGTGTTGTTTTTTTTTTTCACTTTAAATCATGTATTTTCCTATATGTAAATCACTGGTCATGTAGATGTTCATTAAAGCTCAGATTAAAGTTGAGGGTTATTATATGAAAAACAGAGAAAACTGAAGAAGTAGTGACTTTTTCAGTAAAATATATCATTAACTGAACGCAAAGCAAGCAATTCCATCCACTGTCATTGATCCAACTCCATGGGTTTTACTGGTGAATCAATGTTGTGGAAGATGATGGTGTTTCCATGTTCACTACAGAGCTTCTGAACGTTCAAATGGGTCATATCTGATGACCATGAAAAGATAATAAACTGAATTTTACCTGAATTATTTACATGTATTGAAAGGATTAGTGGATCAACAGGTATCAAACAGTTTACATCAGTAGATGGTTTTGGTCGACAGTGGATGTTTGGGTCTTTATGGGTTAATGTTTGTGTTCACACAGGCTGTGGAAACAGGAAAATAGATTGGAAATATCATAAGATTTTGTTGCTGCTCCAGTAATAGACAAAACAAGCACAGTTCTAATCTGTATTAGAATAGATTTTATCTCCTTTAAAATGGTTTGTCTAATACAGCTCATATACATATACTTCATTTTAATATAAATCTATTGCAGTTTTGATTTTAATCATATTAGTTGCTTCACATTATCTTAGCATTTAGAGTAAGGTTATTAAAAAAGTTCTAAACACTTAATAAATCATCAATAACAAGTTGTTATACATAAATTAAGACACAGAGGCCTTTACTGTGAACCCTCAGATCTCAGTGTTTACTGAGCCTCCTTTGTCACCAGTCTTTAGCTTCAGCTGATGTGTATGAATAATTTACTAACCACCATCAGCACATCTGAATACACAAAAGTTTTATTTGGTCCATCAAATTACATGATTCATACAAAACTTTGGCAATTTTCTTGACATTTATGTTTTCAACATCCTGTCAGCTGCTGTACCCATTATTATCATGGCAGTAATATGACATATGCTCTAAGGTTTTTATGTACACTGGATATTTAAGTGTTATATTCTGATGCATAAGGGTGGTTGGTGTTTTAAGTGTGAGCAAGTGATTAAGAAAAAGGCGGTGTACGGTGCGTTACATTTTATAATGATGCTCCCTTGCATGTAACACATTGTAGTAAATCAGTAAAGTTAAATTAGCAAGTGTCCTAAAGTGACCGACTAGATGTAATATTAAACCCATATAGACCCAAACATCCACTGTCGACCAAAAGCATCTACTGATGTTAAATGTAAATGTTGAGTCACTAATCCCATCAATACATGTAAAGAACTGGAGTAAAATAGAGTTTGTCATCATTTCATGGTCATCAGATATGACCCATTTGGATGTTCAGAGGCTCTGTAGTTACCATGGAAACACCGTCATCTTCTACAACATTGATTCACCAGTAAAACCCATGGAGTTGGATCAATGACAGTAGATGGAGACACTTGTTTTTATATTAAGTCAATGATATTTTTGCTGAAAATGTCTTTTTTTTTTTTCTCCAGTTTTCTCCGGTTCACATATAATGCCCCTCAACTTTAATCTGATCTTTTATGAACTTATACAGGATCAGTAAATTAAACATATGAAAATACTTGAGTTTCACTGAAAATTCACAAAATACAAAATACCATTTATTACAATAACTGGTGATAAATCACTTACGACAGGTTAAATAGAGAGAAAAAAATGATTTGGGATCTACCACAAAAGTCACACTAGGTCTTTATGGGTTAATACAACAGATTAAATAACACTGGTCTACAATTTTTTAGAAATTATTTGCTTCAGAGGTTAAATGTGCTAAATGTTACGTATCTTAATAAGATTAATTGGAAAATAAATGACAAAAGTGCCGGTTTGCTATGTTTTCAAGGTATATGATTAAGTGTTATTACACATATATATTGGTTTATGTACATTTATATAATAGTTTTATAAATCTTCCACTAAATAGACCCTGTAAAGTGAATGTATTCTAATGTGCAGACAATGTTTTGAAGTAGATCTTGTAGCTCTGAGACAAATATTCCTTTTGAGTCAAACCCATTCTCTCGTTAATTCTTGAATTTCACATTTTGACCCAAGGCTGTATCTTGGAAAGTTTAGCCAACCAGCATTTTTTACTTGATTTTTCTTTATCAGTGACTCTCATGTGGTAAAATTTCATTACTTTTATTCTGGAAGCATTTTCCTTGTAGACCAGTGTAATTGTACCAAATAGTTCACCTAGAATCAATTTGTGAATATGTTTAATGACTTTATATGTAATTAATTCATCATGACTTACTTCTAAAGCTTTCATCATCACATTAATCACCTAATTGTAAACTATTTTTTAATCCTTACATGAAGTCTCATTGTAAAACTGATTACGTTTCTTCTTCACCTAGAACTGTTTTCTCTGCATTGAATCCATCCTATAAACACAACAGCCCGTTTGCAGTGTTCATGGGCCAACTCCACTTGGAAACCAATGCTTTGGTCAAACGTACTTGACAGGAGAATTAATCTAAAATACATGTTTTGATACTGGGGGAAACCAGAGCATCCGCAGGAAACACACAAACCATAGACTGTAGCTGCACAGAGCTACCAAGATGACACCCATTGGTTTTTAGACTGAAGCATTGAAGCCAGGAGTTTGTGTTTTGGCTGTTGCCATGTTGCTTTTTTAGAGTCAAAAGTGACCACATTTGGGCAGACAGGCAGAGCTTGGGGAGTATGAGGGGTGATGTGTGAGCTAATGTTAAACACTATCTTATGGACATGGTAAGACATCAAAACTCATCAAGAATTTTGTAAGAAAATCCTTTGATGGTTTTGTTTTATTAACCACAAACACAGTCATGGCATTGGAAAAAAAAAAAAGTCATATTCAATAAACAGCAACTACCAGAGCTCCGAACCACCCTAAAGCAGTGGTTTCCAATCTTTTTTGGTTCGTGACCCCATTTTAACATCACAAATTTCTGGCGACCCCAGACATTCAAAACGGAGACATTTTTTTGCTAAAATTAATTTGTTTTTGATCATGTAATAGTTTGCTATACTATGGTTCAAATAAAAGTTAATTTTAGATGGCATTTAGTCTGTATAATGTATATTATTTATGGATGGAGGAAGAAAAGCCAGGTGTAGATTACTGCACAAAGTGAGAATTTTATTTTCCTTGGTCAGGATATGTACAGTCAGTCCAGCTTGGATTTACAAGGCTGACAATAAATACTGAACAAACAAGAACTCAAACTATGAATTATAAAAGAGCTGCAGCATCTGAAACTGACCACAATGAACATTTGACAGATAAACAGAACCACAGTGCTTCAGTTTCAGACTCACAGTTTGTAATGTCTTATGTATTGTGATTGTCTCTCTCAACTCACCATATATTTTTTATTTGTAAGGTTTTTTTGTGTGGTTGTTTTTTTCTCAATTACTCGAAAAATTTAGGTGACCAACCTTGGTCCCGACCCCAAGGTTGAAAAACACTGCCCTAAAGTCTTAGTAATAGAGCAATTATTTACCAAAGGACCATTGGTACATTTATTAGACAGTCCAATTAAAAGTGAAAGATACCAAATTAACTCCTGGAAAAATATTCTGACTTGGTGTTTTTGGCATTTTTCTTGTGGTTCTATACTTAAATAAACCTGCATCTTCTTGCTCCTTGACACAAATGGAGGTAGAACTCCAGACTCTAAAGTTCTACCCTGGTGTCACTGTCACTGTCAGCCACTGTGGCTAATAACCAAACCTATAAGCAAAGCTATTTTTGCCTTATATCTGTATATTTTTTCCTATTGATGTTATTCATTAAGATATTTTAGAGAGGAGCTGCAGTGTTTTTGACATATCAAACCAAACCCACACTGCTCTTCGTAAAAAGGACAGTCTGACAGGAACTTTCATTTTGAGGTAATTACATTTTCGCATCCCGTACTCAGAAAGCAGTGAAGCCATGGAGAAAATCATTGATGTATCTGTTGATTGGGTTTGATTCAATCTGTCTTTGGTACCACCAGCTTTCTGTGTGCTCCTTTCTTGTGTGTGCATACACAAAATCGTTCACCTCATTGACTCCAGTGGATCTAATACGCTGTCATTCTCTATGAACGCTTACTTTGAAGTCTCAATCTTATTATGATTAGCGCTGCTGTGAATCTGTAAAGCTCTGTGTGCATGTGTATGAACATGTGCCATCTGTGGGCTGCAGAGGGTGTGCATGCTTATTTTCTGTAATCATATTTTCAGATACAGGCACTATACATACATAAAAATAACTGCCTTATGTAGATCTTGTTAGTGATCATCGTTACACTCGGTTGAAAGCAAAAATTATATATTTTATTCTGTGCTGCATCTTACTGTTGTAAAACATCTTAGTGCATGTAGCTGTGAAGGTGGTGTATTTGGCCTTCAGTGTGCCTGTAAACAGTTTCACCCTGAGTATAACAGCTTATTGTGACCTTGCAGTCTCTTGGCAGCAGCTTGAGTAAGTGCTTCATTATGGAAACCAGAAGTAGCAGGTCCCCTGGTGTTATACTCACTGTCCACCCAGGAGTCTAAATCACCTTGGCGTATAAGGAAAGCATTTAAGTCGTGTTTAATAATGATTAATAAACCTCCAACACAACACCAAATAGGCCTCCAAACACCACCATCCATCATTAATATGAAACCCTATTCTCTAGAACACTTAAATTCTATTCATTAGCGTTGCCTGCAGCACTGCACTGCTTGGGAGGTATCCTGCACTGGTAGTAAATCAGTAATGTGATTGGAAAATGAAGTAAATTAGAAAACAGTTTTACTTAGCAACACAATACTAAATATGACAACCAGTAATATCCTCACATCAGCGAGTCAATGTGTTTATTCTTACAATAGTGTTACCTCACTGAGACAAATGCACTTGTATGCACATGCACGAAAACACATGAAAGAAACACGGACACACAAGATGCATTTTTATCCATCGGCACTGTTGTTTTGGTCTCAGGATTTGCAGGCTCAGGATGTGGATTAGGATTTGTAAGATGTGTTGTTTTTTTCTTTCAGATCAGAATGGTGTGATCATGGTATGCTGGTTGTGCTAATTATGCAGTGGAAATAGCGCTGCATTTTCTATTTATTTATTTATTTATTTTGGATCTCAACAGGAAAAGGGAAGGGAAAAGTGGAGCCAGATTAAAGAAGGGTTAAAGGAGTTTTTGTTTCCCTTCCTGAGAGTTAGACAACACCATATGTCTGTGGGTTGAGTGTGGTGTCAGAGCCAGAAGATTAGCTTATCTGAGCTTAAGACATGAAGCAGAGCACAAACTAGCCTCCTTCAAAAGGCAGTAAACATGTCTCTCATGTAGCATATATCTATCTCACTAAGTATTTGCATGCTAATGATATTTTACCACTTCCATGCATTAATCCCCCACCAAAGGGGAGGCAAGGGGTATTGTTTTTGGTTCTGTTTGTTTGTTTGTTTTTTGTTTGTTAAAACTCTAGCAGCAAAACTGTTGGTTGAATTCATACCAAATTGGGTTTATAGATTTCCAGTGATCCAGTAAAGATCCCATTACATTTTGGGAACAGTGGGTAAAAGTTTAAATTTTTTATGAATTTTCTAAAATCTTTTTTTTCCCCATTTACTTACAATGGGCAAAATTTCACATGTCTGTAGCAACAAAACGATTGGTTGAATTCATACCAAATTGGATTTATAGATTTCCAGTGATCCAGTAAAGATCTCAATACATTTTGGGAACAGTAGGTGAAAATTTAAATTTTTTTATGAATTTTTAAATTTTTTTTTTGTAACCCCATTTACTTATAATGAGCGAAATTTCAAGTGTCTGTAGCAGTAAAACTATTGGTTGAATTCATACCATATTGGGTTTATAAATTGCCAGTGGCCCAGAAGAGATGTCAATACATTTTGGGTAATGTAGGTCAAAGTTAAAATTTTTATAGATTTTTTTTCCTCCCATTTACTTATCTTGGGCAAAACTTCACATGTCTATAAAAACATCAATTTTGTTTCAATTTACTTCAAACTTGGCACATATATAGATGAAATTGATATGCTGACATCACCACACGCATAGACATGATGACATCATCTGGATTGATGCCAAAAAAAGCTACAATCTGTAAAAGTGGCGGGGTTTGTTGCGCCTGGCACCCTTTGTTTTTATTAGTTTTATCAGAGTATTTATTGAAAGGTACAGTTAAATGTGAGTTAAATCATAAACAACCTCTCGTAGCTGTTACTGGAATCACTTTGTACTGGTTTAACACAGCCTGGGAAAATATCACACCCACGTTCTGAATTCCTTAACTTCATCCTGAAACAACTTAGAGGCGCATGATAATGATCCAAATTCACTCACGAGGATACAAGAAACCTTTTAGGAAAGAGTACAGGAGAAATAAAATCATTTGCAATGTAATGGTGTTTGGTCTGCTTTACCCTTCGTTGTAATGCATCTTGGGAGTTTTCGAGATGTGTTAAAGTAGATTTCTACAGCTGTGTCGACATTAGCCGTGGGTGATTTGACACCTCCATTAACCCTGTAAATACTTAACGTTAGCCTGCTATACAAACACAACCCACATGTACTCTCAACCTTTGATTCTATGTATGACGTGCAAGCGAACAACACTTTTAACATGCAAAACAAAGATGCTGCAACGACGTGGTAAACTCAGTGAAAGATACTTGTAAAAACATGTGGACGAACACGCCAACATTCACACATGCACTCACAGTTTGGATCTCAGGAATGTCTCGCACTTGTGGGGTTTGACACCTCTTCCCTACTTTGACTTCATCCTCTCCGTTTGGTCAGCAGAGACCGTTTGTCCACCTCCACATGAACTGGAGCTGTTCCTGAAAATGAGTTTGTGTGCTGAAAATTATACTAGGGGGACTTAGAGATCATCCCTTTCTTTTTGCTCTCGTTCTGCAGCTAATTGAACTGCCATGTGGTCAGTCCAACTAGTGAAGCAGTTTGTACTTCGTGCCAGGAAACCATAAAAAGTATTTTCATGTACCATTTAATGCAGCCCTCTGTAACGGTTGCCTGTTGCAGTGGCCCATAAAGTGAACAAACCGGCCTCCCTGTCATTACCACAGACGTGCTATGTGACGTCTCCCTGATGTAAACATGGGAGTGTCCGTGTCGGGGTGATGAAAACTCTCATCATTTGACCACCAAGACGGGCTGATGTTTACGCTGCTGTTGCTATGGAAACAAACATTGGCTGCCTATGCTTTGTTTTGCCTCTTCCCATTACTGTGAAAATGGATGGAGGCAAAATGTTAAGATAGTAGGCCTGTAACGGTACACACAATTTTCAGTTTGGTACGTTTTCGGTTTTGAAAGCCACGGTTCGTTTTTTTTTGGTTCGGTACGGGAGGATAGAAAACCCCTCAAAATGTCTGTAATACATTTATGAATTCTTGAAAATTTTTCCCCCAATTTTTGGACACAATAGAATATAGAAAAACAGGAATATAATTCTGCTGCTATAAATCAAATAGAAAATAAAATGAATTATTAATATTACTAAATGTATTTTAAACATTAGTATTGCACTTTTCCCTGACAGATAGTTTTGAACAAACAACAAAAATCAAATCACAGTTCTGTCAGTTCATATTCTACATGAAAATACCAAAAAAATTCCACATGAAGTGCAGCATTAACAAGAGGACAAACTGGTATTCTCTTTAAACAAACTGAAGAGAAAGTTTGACAACAAAAAAATTAACCAGATTATTTATTTTAGGACAGAGAACAAACTGTTTAGGCCACTTTGTGTACGTGCAGGGTGTGATTTGTCGGGGGGCTGTTTTTTTTTTTTTTTGGTCAGAGCCGGGGGGGTGGGGGGGTCCATAACTAACTCTGGCGTGAAACAAAAGTGAAACTTTATATTCTTTCAACTACCAACTCCGGGTTCTACTCCTCTGTTATACAGCATGTGTGTGTGTGTGAGAGAGAGAGAGACAGATAGAGCTAGTGTAAGTGTTTTAGAACTACCGTAGTTCCTAGGGGCCAAACAACGTCCGTCTTATCACCGTCTCTTTCCTCACTGTTGTCTTTCACCAGGACCTGAACTGATCCCAAACTGGACTGTTACGATGGCAGAGGGTCTCCAATCTCTTCCTTCCAGGTTCACATCATATTTGTTGTTGTTTTGGTTTTTTTTTTTTACCTTATATCAGCTGCTATTTCATATTTTGGGTCAATGTGCGCGTCCTTCAATATGTCCGTGTGGAACTTGTGCGGATTTAAAGTTCCGCATCAAACGTCTTTCGTTCCTTGTTCTTTTTCTCATCATACTGTGCCGTTTTGGTACAGCTGTGTACCGAACCGAACAGGTATGTACCGAAACGGTTCGGTACGTATACTGTTACAGGCCTATAAGATAGTAAATTTAATTTTTAATTAACGCAACTCAGCACATACCAGTTGACATGTGCATCTATGTCCTGATCAGTTTTGCAAGTTACTTCAAACTGTAATCCATTACAGATTATTTGTTACTGTTATTTAAAAATAATTCTTTACCTTACAACAGGGGTGTCAAACTCATTTTAGTTCAGGGGCCACATACAGACTAATATGATATAAAGTGGGCCGGACCAGTAAAATAATATAAAAAAAATAGGATAAGAACTTATAAGTGATATCAACTCCAAAGTTTTTTCTTATATTTTTGAGTGAAAAAAAGTCAAATTCCGTAATGAAAACGTTTACATCTATGAACTGTACTCGAACATAACATGAACAAATATGAACCTGAAAATTCTTATGAAAAAGAAGTGCAGTTTTAAGAATATTACGCCGTAGTTTATCATTTACGCATGTACATCACAGCTTACAGATCACAGTGGATCTACAAATACACAAAACATTTAGAAAAAGCAGAATGTTGGTAAAATTTCACATACTTCTCTAAGACATTTCAGGTTGTTCACATTTTTTTGTCAAAGGTTAGTCTGTAAATGTAAATATTTGTGTAATTTTACCTTTTCACACTAAAACAAAGAGAGAAATTTGTAGTTTTCTTTATTTATAGGTTTTTATGATAGTATTTTACTGGTCTCACCCACTTTAGATTGAATTGACCTAAAATGATTTCAACATCATTGACCATTAATAACTTCAGTGTAAATATTGCATTTCAGAAATTCTTCCCATGGGCCACATTGGACCCTTTGGCGGGCTGGTTTTGGCCCCCGGGCTGCATGTTTGACACCTGTGCCTTACAATATTACTGTCTCAGAATTGTAATGCGTTACATGACTCCTGCATTAGTTTTGAGTTACATACAGACCCTAGTCATAAATGGTGTTTGCCCCTGCAATACAAGACATGGGAGAGCCTTGGGACGCATAAATTTGCGCCCTGAAGTACATGTGGATGGATAGCTTAGTAAGTAACGCTACAGTCTGTGATGTTTGAATCCCAGCCGGACTGCTTGCATTTTTTTCCAACATTTTACATGTTCAAACAGGGGGCGCGGCGCTGAGGACGCCAGTAGATAAATCCACAATCAATAAAAAAATTCTAACTAGCGCTATTATAACACTATTCTCACAAGCTCTTAAGGAAGCAAATGTAAGGTGTTATGTTGTATAAATGAGAGGTGGGGGTGGGATTTAATAAGTTTTCTTTTCCCACTCCTTTTCCAGTTTTACATATTGAATTTATTTTGTTATTTCAAGTGTACATGGCAATTGCTAGACTGTCATAATCACCTTTATTTATTAATTTGCTCTGCCATTAGTTCCTTGTACTCACAAAAGTTTTGTTTTTTTCTTCTGCTCTAAACAAATAAATAGAAAGAAAGAAAGAAAGAAAGAACAACTAGTCATAGAAATGTTAGCTTACCTTGTCATTGCTGATCACATGGATCATGCTAACTAGCTTCTGTAAAGCAGGGTTAGGGTTAGTAATGAGCATATGTTCATTTCCATGTTTTGTTTTCGGGGTTTTTTTTGTATTTTAGCAGTTAAATTATGGGTGAAAAGTGTTGTACCAATGTACCACATACCAAATAAAATATTACTGAAAATTGATTAGTAATGCCTTACAGTACTGCGTTGCAGCAAAAAGTAATCTGTTACTGCAATGCATTACTTTTGTAACACGTTACTCCCAATACTGGTCCTGGCACGTACCTGTCATTTGATTTATCATTATTTGATCTTTGGATTTGTGCACATCTTGTTTAGCTCATGAGCCATCTGACTTGTCAGCAAAAACGCCGCTGAGAGGAAATATTGATTTAAGAATAAAACACTGGAAGCATCATTGTGTTTGCATTCCAAATGCCAAGCCGCATTTTATGGCTCAATATGCAACATACAAATAAGAATATCAATCTATCTGCTCTATGCCACGCTGCATCTTTTTCCCTACAATTCAGAGAGTAAATTAGCTGGTCTTCAACAGCCGAAGATGGATGTGGTTTCTAATGAGAAAGTAAATTAGAAAGGTGCTGGTAATAAGGAATAAACTTATTGCATAGAGCTGAGCACATATTCAATTACCACAGTAATAACTAGTCAAATGACTGATGCTGTCCTCTGTGCTTCATTTACTCCACTTCCCTCTATGTATCTGTATCGTGACTCCCTAAATTTGACCGTGGTTTTAGAAGTTTGTGCAGCCTGTCTTTGGCTGTGCGTGTTAAATTCGAAAACATATGTTCTGGCTTTCCATTTCGGTCTGCCGTGCCCACAGAGCTGACAATTTCCAACCCACGAAAAAATTAATCTTTTTGAAATTGCTCCAATTGTGGATGAGTTTGTAATAGCTGGTCTCTATCATATTTTGTTTGGAAGTCTTTAGAAATACTGCAGCTACAGACACAAAAGAAGCTCACATTCTATCGTATCTTTACTGTCATACAAGTGCACATTTATCGATCCAAGGTCTCGGTGGTGTTACCCAAGAATTACTGTTGGCCTTGGTTGGGAGGAAGCATTTGTGGCCCTCAGTCAAAGCATTATTTGTGGAGGTGTCTGAAAAAAGAAACAGTGTCACAACATGTGGATTGTGTTCGGCTATATATATACAATGACTGAAAGCAATCAATCCAAGTGCTTACCACGTAATAGTGGTTACACATAATACGTTTTTAACCTTTGTACTTTTTCCTTTAGTCATGTACAATTCTGAGACACTTGAGATACTTGGCTTGCTCTTGAATTTTCTGCTTTTCTACTTTTTTATAGCTTCTTCTGAGAAAAAAAAAACAGTCTCTTAATTCTTATCACTTCTGAATGCAGTATTTTAACATGATACTTTTTCATGCTAATAACTGAAGAGTTTTTACATTACATTTCAGGGTTGGTTCTGTTATACAATATGTAAAATAACATGCACGAAGGCAGATAATCCTTCGCATAAAAGCATAATTGGGTGTTCTATTTATATTTGCTTGTTATTTCATTGTACATTATGTTTTCATGCCGCTGCACAGAAATGTGTTACGCTCTGTTTACTGTCAATCACCTGACGCCCACACAAAGAATAGGAAAATAATCCCTAAAAACACCCTACAAATAGTCAAAAGTGAAATCAAAACATATTATGACACGATCTATGTAGACATAATGTCAGGTTACACTGATTTAATAGCGACGTTATTCTCATTTAGCTTTTCCCACAGTCCTCACTGTAGGAGTCTGTCCTTGCACAGATAAGAACAACGCTCACACATGTGAATAAATGCTGCTCTTCACACGGGTGGGAACTGGAAGTGAGAAAGACAACAAAATCAAGGATTCCTCTCTGACCTCCCAAGCTGAGCAGGTCAGCGCCAGCAGCTGTTTATTGATGTGAGATTACCGGTGGAGAAATTTGAGCCCATTTTTCCTCGACGTAATTTCGAAGCATCACGAACATCACATATGGAACCAGTATGCGCTAAAAGAAACAAACGTAGGCTTTGTCTTTATCCTGCAGTATTCTTAGACGCTAATTCTGTCCAGACATACAACATCGAGTTTGTACTTTTTCCTTAAATTAAACACCAGAGACTTATATATCCACTTCGGGACCTAAGAGAGTAACCTGCAAGACTCTCCATTAACCGCACCGTTGATTGACAGTTTTCATATTACCTCTGGAAAACCTGACTACGTTCCCTTCAGGTACATGTCATGCTGTGCCAGTAAAGTCTCTATAAGTGTTTTCAAAGGATCAGTCAGAAAATCTTTCTGTCTCAGCTTACAATGGTTGTGAAAGCAGCATGGAAATGGGTTGAGGTCCTGTCATTTCCTACCTTCATTTCTCTGCAAATGCATTGAGAAGGTAGGACAAATAAAGCCACACCGGATACATTGCCTCAATCTTTCCCTGGTGGTTTCTCCTCGTATCTTCTTATTGTTATTAAAGTGGAAACAAGTGCAGCGGTTTACTGAGTCCAAAACATTCACCTGCCAGGGTTGTATATATTTTGATTACTGCAATATTAAACACCCCGAGGCAATATTTGTAGATGTTTAATACGGCGTGGAAACAAATTTCTATCATTGCAAATTATTAACTTTATAAAAACTCAGCTTTTGCTCCCTCAGGCTTTCCATAGCAGGGAACGTTGTGCAATAACTGATCAGCAAAGGCGGTTTGCTTTCTTAAAACTAGTGACTGCAGTGTTCAGTATACTCTGCATTATATATAAAACTGCATTATTGAGTGAACAGCTATACCATCCCCATGGCTTTAATTTACATTTACATTAACGCTCCATAGATTATATTACCACAATCAACATTAGAAGATAGATGCTTTATTGATATTATATATCCCTCAAAGACCAAAAGCATCTACTGATCTAAACAATTTAATAACGACTGAACCATGAATCATATCAATATATATAAATAATTCAGATAAAATGCAATTACCCAGGTTTTCAGCAGCATCAGATATGACCCATTTGGACATTCAGAGGCTCCATAGTGAACATGGAAACACATTCATCTTCTGCAATAGTGATTCACCAATAAATCACATGTAGCAAACAATTTGTAAATTACTGTGGTTGCAGATGATTTTATGTTCAGGGAATGACTTTCCTGAAAAAGTCACTTCTGCCACAATTTTTTGTTTATTGATAATAATGTTTGGATTTCCTCATTACTTTTTTGAACATCTGCACTATCAGTACATGAAATACAGGAAAATGCCTGATGTTCACTGAAAAATGCAAAATGATGATGATAATATTCTAAAAGATGGTGCTAAATCACTGAGGAAAGGTTAAATGTAAAGAAAAAACATCATTCAGAAATTCTTCTAGGTCTTTAGGGGTTAAAATACAGCAGCATAAGAAATATCTAAAATATATTTATACAAAAATATCAATATAACAAGTGGTGCCAGGCACAACAAACCCCGCCCCTCGCATGTATTGTAGCTTATTTTGGCATTGATCCAGCTGATGTCATCACGTCTATGCATGTGCTGATGTTAGCATATCAAATGCCTCTATATATACGTCAAGTTTGAAGTAATTTGAAACAATATTGATGTTTTTATAGGCATTTGAAATTTCACCCATTATAAATAAATTGGAGAAAAAAAAAGATTTAAAACATTCATAATTTTTTTTTTTTACTTTAACCTACTTTTCCCAAAATGTAACCACATCTATTTTGTGTCACTGGCAATCTATTAACCCAGTTTGGTCTGAATTCAACCAATAGTTTTGCTGCTACAGACATGTTCGCCTATTATAAGTAAATGGGGGAAAACAAAAATTTAAAAATTCACCAAAAATGTATACTTTGACCTACATTTCCAAAAGTGTAATGACATCTATTCTGGGTCACTGGCAATCTATAAACCCAATTTGGTATGAATTCAACCAATAGTTTTGCTGCTAGAGTGTTAACAAACAAACAAACAAAGTAAGCGAACCAAAAACAATACCCCTTGCCTCCCCATTCGGGGGACAGGGTAATAAAAGATATGTGATTCAACGGTGAACTGTGGTCTTCCCATAGAACAGGGGTGTCAAACATGTGGTCTGTGGTTCAAAAACTGGCCCGCCAAATGGTCCAATCCGGCCCTAGACATGAATATATGAGATGCAAAAATTACACTGAAGGTATTAACAGTCAAAGGTGTTAAACTCATTTTAGTTCAGTGGCCACATGCAGACCAGTTTGATCAGACTACTAAAACAATACCATAATGATGACAATTACAAGTTTTTCTTTTTTTTTAGTGTGAAAAAAGTAAAGTTACTTGATGAAAATGTTTATAAACTGTCCTTTCACCAAAAATATGAGTAGTCTAAACAACTGCGAACAAGTAGAAGTTTCTGTGACATTTTAACAATATCATGCCTGTTTGCTTTGTAGATCCACTGTGATTTTAAGGTGTAATGCATATGTGTAAATGAGATTATTTTACTGACGTGGCCAGTTTGAGATCAAATTGAGCTGGACGTGGCCCCTGAACTAAAATGAGTTTGACACCCCTGCTATAGAAGGACTATGAGATGCTGAGTCAAATGACTACAAACAGCTTCAAATCAATAAAACACATTTAGTCTTACCTTCAAGAAGACATTAAAAATGTTTTAGATGGACTGACGTTGATAAATGTTTCATGGAAGCTATAATGACATGCTGTCTCAGATTGCATTAACATGTTCGTCTAAACAGTCATGAGGACCAGCTCAAAAGGTCTGAGAAGTACAAGAGGAAGATTAGAAGCTCAACAGCCTATTGTGTCTTTAACCCCAAGGTTTGTTTTTTTAACACTTGATTTTGTGAGGATTAAACAAAGGAACATGAAGTGTTAATTAGTCCCGCCTGGCAATTCTCTTTGTTTTAAAGATTTAAATATAGCCTTAGTGTCTCCTGAATACAACCACATAGTTAACAGATTACAGTAGGACCAGCCTTTTTATTTATTTAGTATTTATATGGTGATTTTTCCTGATGCTTAGAACAATAAATCTGAAGGTGATTTTCTAGGCTTTAGGCTTATTTTTTCAAATAAGAATACACACAGTAATATGAAAACTCAGATTAATTTTCCTGATTAACCCATAAAGACCCAACACTATTTTTGTGGCAATTCCCAAATAATTTTGTCTCTATTTTTAACTTTTCTTAAGTGATTTATCACTATTTATTCAAATATTATGTATTCTTAAGTGAAAATCAGGTATTTTCCTACATTTCATTTACTGATCATGAATGATGTTCATTGTAGCAGCCCTTGGCATCAATGAAACGGCGGAGAGTTCGACTGGTGCAAATCTTTGTTTCATCATCATGCACCGTGAAACTAAAACACAAACATTTGTACATTAGTTATTTTACAAAGTTTACTTAGGTTACATTTTCTTTAAAAACACAGACATTACAACAGGACATACTACTCATAATTAAAATTGTAATTTAATACACACGTTTCAAACAAAAGAACAAACAAAAGACCAAAACATGTCACTACAACTAATTAACACATACCTTGCTCCGCCTACCAAGGGTGCAAACTCCTCACTCATCCAATGTATAACAGGTATGCGAACCAAACTGCGCTTTAACAACAAAAGAAAGAAAACCCATTCCACATGACTGTCAAGCTTGATATTTGTTCAAAATAATGTGTCAAACAAATCAAACTCAAATGTTCTTTGTGCTCACCTCACTTCTTTGTTCAGCACAACCCTGCTCTGCTCTGTGTGGCAACCCAAATGCATGTGGCAAAACAGGTGTGTGGCAATCAGCCTCATTATATCCCAAAAGGGGGTGTGACAACAATAAACCGAAATGGGAAGAAAATCCAACAGAAACCAAAAATAAATAAAAACAAAAAAAAAAAGAAGAAGAAGAAGAAAAATCTAAAATAATAAACCTATCAACCGGGCACTAACATTCATAAAAGCTCAAATTAAAGTTGCGGGTTATTATATCAAAAACAGAGAAAATGGAGGAAATAGTGACATTTTCAGTAAAATATATCCATAACTGAACATAAACACAAGTGTTTCCATCCACTGTCCACTGTCAAATACTTCACCCAAAGTTCTGCCTGTAATAGTGAATGAACAAAACAACTTCAGAATCTACTGTATAAATAGACTTAACCAAGAAAGACCCAGTGCTGCTTTTGTGGTAGTTCCCAAATGATTTTTTCAGTATATTTAGCTTTTCTTAAATGACTTGTCACTATTTATCATAAAACAGTCCTCTGTATTTTGCTTTTTTCCATTAAAAATTGGGTATTTTCCAACATTTAATGGACTGATCATGTAGATGTTCATAAAAGCTCAGAATAAAGTTGAGGGTTATATCAAAAACAGAGAAAACTGAATAAAAACTGACATTTTCATCAAAATATATCATTTATTGAACATAAAACAAGTGTGTCCATCCACTGTCATTGATCCAACTCCATGGGTTTTACTGGTGAATCAATGCTGTAGAAGATGACAGTGTTTCCACGGTAACTACGGAGCCTCTGAACGTCCAAATGGGTCATATCTGATGACCATGAAAAGATGACAAACTGCATTTTACACCAATTATTTACATGATTGATAGGATTAATGGATCGGCAGTTATTTAACTTTTTATATCAGTAAATGGTTTTGGTCGCCAGCGGATGTTTGGTTCTTTACGGGTTACAATAGGAGACCTCTGTACAATGACGTATAAGTGACATAATCAAGCAAAATGATGTAAATGACATAAAAACGACAGAAGACCTCCCCAAAAAAAGATGAAAATGACCCCATACTGACTGCAGATAGGTCAGTCATATTTGTGTACATTTATTTGGTGGCATTTTGTTGCTGTTTGTACATTTGAGACATAAAATTGATTTTTTCGGTCTCAGGCTGTAGAAGTTTGAGAACCAGTGTTTCATACCAACACATGCACTAAACCACAGCCCCCCAGAATGGATTTAGTGAAGTTCATTCAGGTACAGCAGTAGAAACAGGAGGATAAATACTCGCATTGCTGACCCTCTTAATTTGATTGAGACATTTCCATGATTATGTCCTCTTGAAGCTCAGATCCCCTCTAATATGCTTGACCTACAGTAGAAGGGTGAAAAAGAAATGTTCCTTTGGGGGGTTTATTTATAAAGTATATAAGAAAAGCGATCAATATCCCAATAACTGCCTTCTGGGTTTACTGAGGTCAGTCAGCAGCCCCTTTAGGGCACTGTAGATTTAATAGAGCTGTGGGTTGTTGTTTACGCCGTGCTCTGTGACCCTGGTTTCAGATTTGCGATGTTGCTGGGAACACCAGCGAAAACTACAGGTCAAGACGCTCTGCTGCTACGTACGACTAGACAGGGGTCCAGTTTTATGTTGGAGAAAATTAAATCTTTGGAGCCGAATAGCCCTGAAACCCAGAGAGAGACGAGACGATTCTAAGAAAAGGCCACGCTCTTAACTGCAATATCATTCTGCTGAGCCCCACAAAGTAACATTTAATGCGATACGAGAGCTGCTAGTGAAAATAGCCGGCTCATTTTTCATAATTAACAACCAGCATATGGGAATTTTATCCAGCACAGATAATTTTTAGTCTGTTTAGTGCATAAAGTGCAGATTTTTAACTTCAGCTGCCTTAATAGCTTTGCTCTTTTGACCATTCCCTGGCTCCATGGTCTCATATTTAAATGTATTCAGATTTAGAAGCTGCTCAGGACCGTAATGAGCTTCGTGGCGCGCAAAGACGAGACCTGCTGTTATTGGCAAGGGAGAGAGAGGAGAGCATGTTCCCCTCTCGCCGGCGGTCTGGGAAACAAACTAATAACTGCAGCCTGGTTCTCTGCGCTCCCACCAACATTTTATTTACTACAACAATTTCTGCTCCCTAGTGAAAGCAGTTTTACTAAGAGTAGCAAAGCACTATTTCATTTTTAATGGTTACCTTTGGGGTCAGGATTGAGTAGTCTTCACATAATCATTTGTTGGGTATGTTTGTATTGTTTATAGATTTTTCTGCCTCTGCTGGGAGTCTCAGTCCCTCATGGTGGGGAACTCACTGAGATCATCTCCTTATATATTGCATCTAGTTAATGCCTTTTTGAGAACTATTGATTGCGGGGAGCATAATGGTTGCATCACTGAATCAATGCGGACTCGGAACTGTACAAATGAAGCACTGAGATATGTTAAGAAAAACTAATAAAACATAAACCATTAAACAGTCACTCAAAATGTACATTGAGCATACTATTTGTTTTCTATAAAATGGTTTTGTATGTGCTAAGCTGGAAGTAGACTCTAAACAAAACAAGTGGTGCCAGATACAACAAACCCCGCCCCTCGCATGTATTGTAGCTCATCCAGCTGATGTCATCATGTCTATGCATGTGCTAATGTCAGCATATCAATTTACTTCAAACTTCCCACATATATAGTGCCTCTATATATGTGGGAAGTTTGAAGTAAATTGAAAGAAAATGTATGTTTTTATAGATATTTGAAATTTCACCTATAATAAGTAAATGGGAGAAAAAAAAAAGATTTAACCTGTTAAACCCTGACCATATTTTCAGGGAAAAAACGCCTAAAAAGACATACTTCACAATAATAAGGTTCATATGGATGTTCTTGGTGTCTATGGACATTCAGAGACCTCACAGAATCTATTCCCATTGCCTAAAATATTGTATCTATTACTATGCCTGAGTAAACTGTAACAAACTAAAAGAGAAATTGGAATTTTTTATCCTCGCCTGTTTTTTTTCGGCTGGATTGATGATGATATGCATAAATTAATTGTTCGTGTCGGAGATTTTTAATAGCATATATTTCACCCCACAAAGATTAAAAATCATGTTTGAACATTAAAGTTTGCACTAAAATACACTTTTGATGTACTTTTATTAACATTTAGGTCTAAACTTTGAGCAAAAGTTGAAAAAAAAACATTCATTGTCCTGATTTATTATATTTTTATAGTAGATGAATATTAATATAATTTTTTTGGCCCGCGGGCGGGATGATAGGGCTAAAGGGGTTAAAAAATTCATTAAAATTTTTAGCTTTGACCTACTTTTCCCAAAATGTAACCACATCTATTCTGGGTTACTGGCAATCTATAAACCCAATTTGGTATGAATTCAACCAGTAGTTTTGCAGCTACAGACGTTTGATATTTCGCCCATAATAAGTAAAGAGGAGCAGAAAAAGATTTTAAAAATCCATAAAAAAATTTTCACTTTGACCTACTTTTTCCAAAATATAATGACATCTATTCTGGGTCACTGGCAATCTTTATTTATTTATTTGTTTGTTTGTTTGTTTGGTTGTTTGTTTATTTGCACAAAATAAAAACAGCAATGAAAAAAACAACAACATCCAAACAAGTAACAAAATTGTGCAGGAGAGGTTAGAAGCCAAAAAAGAAGGCTTATATGAATACCTCCCCCGACATGAACAATACACAAAAAAAGAATTAAAACATACATACAATCTATAAACCCAATTTTGTATGAATTCAACCAGTAGTTTTGCTGCTACAGACGTTTGATATTTTGCCCATTATGAGTAAAGAGGAGCAGAAAAAGATTTTAAAAATCCATAAAAAAAATTTCACTTTGACCTACTTTTTCCAAAATGTAATCACATCTATTCTGGGTCACAGGCAATCTGTAAACCCAATTTTGTATGAATTCAACCAACAGCTTTGCTACTAGAGTGTTAAACAAACAAACAAACAAACAAACTGAACTAAGAACAATACCCCTTGCCTCACCTTGAGGCGGCGGGGTAATAAAAATTCAATGTGTTGTGTTCACACAAACCGAAGGGTGGGTTTGAGTATGAGGACAGGTGCCATGTGGGCCTTCAGTCAAGACACTGTGCAGAGGACGGCCAGCCAAACCCTCAACTGAACTACACTGTCAGCACTGAACAGAATGTATGCAATCTGCAGGAAACTGATGCTGCCAATTTATTACAGCTTACTTCCAAAATGTTTCTTAGGAAAATTACAGTGTCGTCATTTGAGGACACATGTATGAGTCTCAGTTCTTTAGGGACTGATCAGAGCTAGAGCTGACATTGTTGTGTATCAGATATTGTTATCAGAATCAGAATAGTTTATTCACCCCAGGGGGAAATGATTGGGTGTTAAAGTCATTCCACTCAAGTATTGTTAAAAAAAAAAAAAAAAAGAATTCAATACAACAGGAAAAAAAAAAAATACAAATATATAATAAAGCTCTAAAATTACAAACATGTATAAATGATGTGTAAATATAAATATATAGTCAGAGCTATTTTTTGGGGGGAACATTTATTAGAACAAATTCCTTGACATACAGCTCAGTTTCATACATACTGAACAGTTCTTGTCTTTTACATATTTTTCTACTCATACACACACGTGCAGGAAAAAGAAAGCAGAGGAAAAAAAAAAGAAAAAAGAACACCTCTCCACAGGCCAGCAACATATTTTCTTTGCCAGATAGGACTTAACAGGGGACCATCTTTCCAAGTAAATATTCAGAGCTATTTACCATTTAAAAACACAAAATTAGAACAGCAATTTGTTCAATATATACAATATATTATCAATATGATAATTAAAGAAATACACATAATAAGTGTGCAGAAATATTGTTGTGTGTATAATTATACAGTTATAAGATGGAGTTGAGCCTGATGGCCACAGGCAGGAATGATTTCCTGTGTTGTTCAGTGGTGCATCTGGGTTGGACCAGCACATCATGGAGCGGGTGTGTGGAGTTGTCCAATATTGTCTTGATTTTGGACAACATCTGTCTCTCTGACTCCACCGTCAAAGAGTCCAATCCTCACAACATTACTGGCCTTGCAGATCAGCTTATTGAGTCTGTTGGCATCATCAGCCCTCAGCCTGCAACAGCATAAAGGATGGCACTGGCCACAACAGACTTGTAGAAGATCCTGAACGTTGTCTGGCAGATGTTGAATAACCTGAGCTCCTTCAGGAAGTAGAGATGGCTTTGGCCCTTCTTGTCGACTGATGTTGTGTTTTTGGCCCACTTCAGTTTATTGTCAATGTGTACTCCAAGGCCAGGTTATAATAGTTTTGGATTTTTCATTATAGTTTAGTTTTATTTAGTTTTGACTTTTTGTTTCTCTAATTCAGTTAGTTTTAATTCAGGTTTGCTAGTTTTTGTTAGTTTTCATTTTTTTCTAAATGCTTTGTTTTAGTTTAGTTTTAGTATTAGTTTTAGTTTTGTTGTATCTTTTATCTTCTTTGCCATCATATTCAAACAAACCCCATTCAGGACTCTACTTTCTCCCAACTTTCGTCTCCATGTTGGCAGTAGAGTGGGGACGAGAAGACGACTCTAAACGACAAGTGATGAGAAGTGACGGACCGTGAAGTACAGTATGGTAACGCTAGCTAAAATTGCTAGAGCGAAACAAATCACTTTCGTATCAATCTGACATTGACAAAGACGAAAACAAAGGGAATTTTATCCATAATTTTTATTCGTTTTAGTTAGTTTTGTAAGCACACAATACAGTTTTGGTTAGTTATCATTTTTTTCTTTTAATTGTAGTTTTTATTTATTTCAGTTAACGAAAGTGTTTTTTCAATTGTAGTTTTTGTCATTTTTTTAGTTTTTGTTAACGATAATAACCTTGCTCCAGGTATTTGTAATCCTCCACTACTTCCACATCGACCCCGTGGATGGAAACAGGAGTCACAGGTGTCTTGGACCTCCTGAAGTCCACAATCGTCTCAAAATAATCGGCTAACTCATTTCTTTCTATAATTGTCAAAAAAAATAATGAAAAATTGACCAGAAATTGAATATTTGATCATTTAGGCAAAAACGTAAAGGTGACAATACGTTAAAATATCAGTTATCCTATTATGGTCATATGCTCCAAGGGAAAAAACTTGAAGCCCACATGAAGTAGCACTTCACTGACACTGTTTGCTAGCTCTAAAAAGACAAGAGTCATTCTGGTCTCATACATATTATCTGCAACATCCAATAAGCAATCTGCTGGCTGTTAATAAGATCTTAGGTCGTGTAAAAGGTTTTGATGTCTGCCGCATTAAGGCTTTGATTGACAGGTCTATATGATACCTGCTCGCTCACATTGGCTTTTAAATTACGCAGCAGTGAGCACTATGGTAATCATGCAGACATTAACAGTTGACAGTCTTCCTCATGCTTGCTTTTAAGTCAAACAAGAAGTGATGTATCCTGTTACACACAACCCACCACTGTTTCGATGTGGGAGGGTGGTTTTCAGCCCAGCAGCTCCTTTCACTCAGGCTTCACTACTCTGCGTCGTGGGTCATTATCATTACTGTGGAGAGCAGGTTTTTTTAACCCATAAAAACCCAAACATACACCAGTGACCAACATCAGCGATCAACAACAATCAAGTTTTGGTAACAAAGATGAACATTTTAACAATATCAGCGGCTGCAATGAGCCGTTTCCATTGCACATCTCAGAACATTAATGTACAAACTGTGCAAAAACAGAAACATGTCACTTTTTTCTTTTCCAGTCCAATCCTTGTCCGTTCTCCAAACCTAAACTCTTTGTCTAGTCTAGTGACAGATCACCATGGCAGTAGATTTGTTTGTTGTACGTCTCTAAAATGCCTCCAGGATGCTCCAACGCTCAAACATTAGTTCCACCTGCTACATGTTCTAACCCAGTGGTTCCCAACCTTTTTTGGTTCATGACCCCATTTTAACCCTTTCATGCACAAATTATGGGAACTTTAAACCTTTCATGCATGAATTATGAGAACCTTAATCAAGATTTTTTTTTTCCTGAGTGTTTTTATTCCTCTTTTGGTATGACAAAAGCAATATGATTGAATTTTTTCTTTTTATGAACCTATTTTTCATGGAGTTACAAAAATGTCCATTCAGCCGGACACCATGCATTTACTGACATACTGTGTGAAAACTATCAAATACATTTTTTAATGCTGTTAATCTGTTCTCACATTTCAATATTCTAGAACCTCCTGAGACCCAGCAATGCATTTTTGTCCTCTGTAGGGGACAAGAGTTTTACAGCTTTATTAAATAAATAAATAACAAAATAAAAAGGTAAATACTGCCCACTGCAAAGGACATTCCATAATTAAAAAAAAAAAAAGATAAATCTATCTGAAAAAACAATCAACACAATTATTCAATGTAAAAAAACCAAAACTTTTCCTTTCCTGGGTCTGTAGTTATTACTCAAATATGCAATAAATAAATAAATAAATAAATAAATAAATAAATAAAACAACCAAATCCATGAATATACAAGAGAACAACTTTGAATAGCTGTCCACTGGAGTGACCACTGTGCATAAAAGGGTTAACATCACAAATTTCTGGCAACCCCAGACATTCAAAACAAAGACTTTTTTTTGGCTAAAATTAATTTGTTTTTGATCATATAATAGTTTGCTATACTATGTTTCAAATAAAAGTTAATTTTAGACAACATTTAGTCTATATACAGGGTGGGGAAGCAAAATTTACAATGAACATTTAGTTGTTTTTTCTCAGCAGGCACTACGTCAATTGTTTTGAAACCAAACATATATTGATGTCATAATCATACCTAACACTATTATCCATACCTTTTCAGAAACTTTTGGCCATATGAGTAATCAGGAAAGCAAACGTCAAAGAGTGTGTGATTTGCTGAATGCACTCGTCACACCAAAGGAGATTTCAAAAATAGTTGGAGTGTCCATAAAGACTGTTTATAATGGAAAGAAGAGAATGACTATGAGCAAAACTATTACGAGAAAGTCTGGAAGATACTATTAAAGAAGAATGGGAGAAGTTGTCACCCGAATATTTGAGGAACACTTGCGCAAGTTTCAGGAAGCATGTGAAGGCAGTTATTGAGAAAGAAGGAGGACACATAGAATAAAAACATTTTCTATTATGTCAATTTTCTTGTGGCAAATAAATTCTCATGACTTTCAATAAACTAATTGGTCATACACTGTCTTTCAATCGCTGCCTCAAAATATTGTAAATTTTGCTTCCCCACCCTGTAATGTTTATTATTATGGAAGGATCCAGTAAAGCCAGGTGTAGATTACTGCACAAAGTGAGAATTTTATTTTCCTTGGTCAGGATATGTACAGTCAGTCCAGCTTGGATTTACAAGGCTGACAATTAATACTGAACAAACAAGAACTCAAACTATGAATTATGAAAGAGCTGCAGCATCTGAAACTGACCACAATGAACATTTGAAAGATAAACAGTACCACAGTGCTTCAGTTTCAGCTTCACAGTTTGTCATGTCTTTTATGAATTGGGATTGTCTCTCAATGCACCATATAATGTTTATTAGTAAGTTTTTGTTTTTTGCATCAATTACTAGAAATTTCAGGCGAACCCATTTGGGGTTACAACCCGAAGGTTGAAAAACACTGTTCTAACCTGAAGAAAAAAAAACACCCAGGAGTGATCCCATGCCCCCCTTGGCAAGCCTTCACACCTCCCCTAGGGGGCTCATCCCACAGTTTGAGAACCACTGCAGTAAGCTAGCATCTAGCACTAGCTCACCCATGGCCCCTTGAAGCTCTGATCCGTCGCACTCCCACATCTCTGCCCCTTTTCTTCAAATACTTCCAGGACCAAAAAGGCGACATGGGGTCAACCACAGTGCAACAACAGCTCAGACACCATGCTGCCTCCATCCACTGATTATACACAGCCTATGGTTTGACTCATTGTACAGTCTGAAGTTGTGATTAAATCAGGACTCCTGCAGCGCTACCTGTTTTTCAAACCTACTCAGCTGCTGCAGCGCTGATTAAATAATTACTTTATGATTGCAGCATTGTATGAATAAACAAAAATAAGAGCCCGAGTAGAAGGTAATGCTGTGACATCCGTAATACTGACATTTAAAATCAAAGTATTAGGCAGAAAACAGATGTCTGACACAACCGAAAGGTGTTATTACGATACTGAATGAGCTGCAGTCGTGTTTTTCGTAAAAAAAAAAAAAGAAAAGAAAAGAAAACTGCCAGCACATCTACTTGAACTGCATAAGAAATGTGGCAAAAATGCATCATAACTGTAAATGGAAGGAATACTAATCTAATATCCATCCACTATGCCTATAAGAAAATAAATGACTCTTACAGCAGAGCTTTTCTGTACAAGTAGCGTCCGACCACAGTAAAAATGAGGTGGTCTGAGGGATTTTTCTTACACAGCAAAGTAGTTATCTCGCTCCTGTGTTTGCATTTCTCTCTGACTGTTTGAAGTGGATAATGTGCTTTTGGTTGAGGCCCAAAGTCTTGATGGTAATTACCTTGCTCTCTCTGACTCTCATAATTTCATGCCTCCGGGGGACCATTACAGAAGCCTCTACATCTAATTCTGCTAAATTATAGAAAGAAAAAAAAGGGGAGAAAAATATGCTGGAAGCACTACAGCTCATACTTAATGTCAAGAGTAGAAAGAAATGAAATATTTCGTTTTGATTGCACCAGATGAAGATAAATTGTGTGTGTGCATTTTAAACTTACATGGGCTATAATGTAAAGTATTGGTAAATTAGATAATATGTGAATGTATAAGGTGCAATTTTGTAGTTTATTTAGTTATTAATTAGTATATTATACTTGAAATACCATGCACAGTTACAATCATATGTGAGAAACAACAAACAGCTGCTTGAGTTTTCAGGTGTCTTTAAATATTTATTTCCCTGAAACTCTTTTCAACATTTCAACACCAATATCTGTACTTTCTACATGTTCTGAGCAGGCTTGTTACTGTAGAGTTAATACGCGTGAGGGAAATTATTCTGTCATCGTTACACATTTTCCCAACATCACAACTTTATTTGAAGTTTAAATAGTTTAATAGTCTTCACATTACATTAATATGATGTGAAGTTTAGTTCACTTTGCACCGGCAGAAATGTTTTTAAAGGCGTATTTTTGACATTTGTAATTTGAGTTCATTTGAGCCCCCGTGCTTTTACACTTTTTCATGAATAATGAAATTAATACTTTTACTTTTACAGAGTCTTTTTTGTTTTTTTATGCAAGTGGACTTTTTTCCCCTCTGGTTACAATATGTGTCTCTGGAAACATTTATGTTTCCATTTCCATTCAGTGCTTCATACAGAACATGTTCTCCAGCAGGAGACTGGATCAGCTAATCTGCTGTAGCTGTTTGTGATTTGGCTGTGTGTACGTTGGTTCCCTGAACACGTTGGGCATATGGTTAAACCTAACACCTTCTTTCCGCAGGGGCTTGACATTAACACTTGCCAACCCACCAAATGTGAGAGGATTTCAGCAGTGGTGTGTAACACAGTCACTCCCACTATCCCCCAGGTGGGTTGAATTGTACTGTATGTTCCTGAAACTATCTAAAGACATCCTCATTAGTACAAAAGGTAATTTTTGTTCATCAGCCCAGTGGTGAACTGGTGACCAGTGTTAATAGGGAATAACGAGTTACAAATGTAATGCATTACAGTAATGGATTAGTTTTTGCTGTAACGCAGTAGTGTAAGGCATTACTAATCAATTTTCAGTAATATTTTACTCGTCCAATTAGGTTCATACTGTCTACTAGAACTTATACAGACCTCCTTTTCTTATTTGTCAGACAGATGGAAAAAAACTTAAAGGTAAAAGAATGAACTCTTTTTCCATCTGTCTGACAAATAAGAAAAGGAAATCTGTAATATTTTACTCTGTATATGTTCAATAGTGTTTGCATTCCAACACACTTTTTGCCCATAATTTAATTGCTCAAATGAAAAACAAAAAAAAACAGCAAGACTGTGAGACCTTAAGGAAACAAAAAGTTCTGTTTCCTGTTGGTGTTCAGCCAGTGGGTGCAGACGGCAGAAGACAGTCCGTTGTCCACATGGACGTATGTTCATTACTAACCCTAACCCTGCTTTACAGAAGCTAGTTAGCATGATCCCTGTGATCAGCAATGACAAGGTACGCTAACGTTTCTATGACTAGTTAGAATTCTTTATCAATTGCAGATTTATCTACCAGCATCCTCGGTGCCACGCCCCCTGTTTGAACATGTAAAATGCTGAAAAAATGCAAGCGCTCCTGCTGGGATTCAAACATCGTAGACCGTAGCGTTACTTACTGAGCTATCCGTCCACAAGTACTTCAGGGTGCAAATTTATGCACACGCCATTTATGACGAAAGTCTGTACATAACTCAAAAGTAATGCAGGAGTCATGTAATGCATTACAATTCTGAGACAGTAATTTTGTCAAGTAAGGAATTACTTTTAAATAACAGTAACAAGTAATCTGTAATGGATTACAGTCTGGAACTAACTTGCATGAAACTACTGGCGACATGTCCAGAATGTACCCAGCATATTGTTATATTGTTAGCCTCACAGCATAATTGCGTAAGTCATATTTTGTGCCAAATTGTGCTATCTGCAGAGGTGGCAAAAGTAATCACATTCTGTATTTAAGTAGAAGTACAGCTACTTGTGTGAGAAAATACTCTTGTAGAAGTAGAAGTAGAAGAAAATAGAAGTACTTATTCAACTCCCTCACTTAAGTAATGGTAAAAAAAGTACAATTTCTCAATTGTAATAAAGTGCAAAAATAAAAAGTAAAACAGCGTTTTTTTGCCGTGAATGAAATGATACTTATTTAACCAGACAAAATCATAAAAGTTTCTGTTTTCTAATTCCACAGTGAATGGTACTGACCAGAGTCCTGCACTGGGTCGGGTACTCAAAAATAAAGGCCTTAAAAGTCAGTTACTGTGTAGACGATGGGTTTGATCACGGGTCAGGTCGCGGGCAGGCGGAAAAGTTTGGACAGGTGGACCCGTGCAGGACTGTGGTACTGACCCTGTGCTCCTTCTCTCTTCCACACTGATTTTCCCTCTGAAGTGACATATTTTACGTACTGTCACATCCGTTTAGTTTGAAAAAGTAATGAGCCTATTCTGAGAATGTACGGAGTATAAAGTACGGATATTTATGCAAAAATGTAGGGAGTAAAAGTAAAAAGTTGCCAGAAAAAGAAATACTCAAGTGAAGTACAGATACCTAAAAAAAATCTACTTATGAACAGTAACGAAGTACTTATACTTTGTTACTTACCACTTACTTCTGGCTATCTGTATAAAATGAAGCAGCAGTGTCAGGACAGTAAAGTAATGCTGATTTCACAATTTGGCCAAAAATATGACTTGGGTAGTTATGCTAGGAGGTAATGATATGTAGTCCTGAGGATGAAGCAGTGCAGTGATCAAACACTATCACACACAACTATAAATCACATGACCACCACCTGCACATAGTGTTTGCTCATTGGTTCATTCATGCAGTGTGTTGCCTTGTGCTTTTTTTTTTTTTTTCCCAATTTCCAGCGACGCTGCTGTTTGTGTGAAAGCAGGAATCAGAGTAGTGAGTAGTGAACTCCCTGTGCTATGTGGAGTTACAGTAGAGATGTTACAAACCATGGGTGATAATCAACACATGAACGAAAACCTGATGAAACTGACGAGGAAAAGAAAGGCGTCAATGAGCACATCTGGGCGGCGCACACGTGTGTCAAATGGGCCAAATTTACCTAACAATGAGCATATTTCAAAAACCCAACCCAACTTAAGTTTGTAATGTCCTTTGTCATTGCTGCTCATCGTCATAACAGACTAAAGCTTCTGTGTCTGGTATGTCCAATATTATCTGGAGTTTTGCAGTGTTTACAGTTTAAAGACCGACACAAATAATAGTGCGTCATAGGATCTCTACTGGTTTGTCGTCATTTTTGCTTTATCATGTAGACAGAGATATTTTGCTAAACGAAGGTCATGCGGGCAGATTCTTTTTTATTAAATAAAGACCATTTTTGGAAAGCTATTAGTGTGGGAAGGAAAAAAAACACTATTCAATCAAGTGGATGCAAGGTCAAGGCTAGTGCACAGACAATTTTCTTCTCTGTTTACTTCTAAAATATAAAAACATGCCGCTAAAAAATATCCCTCTTTTTTTTCTTCAGTTACGTATTTATCTTTTGAATTAATTTTCTACACCTTTGTAAACCGTGCATTAAGAAGCTACTCTTTTCACATCATAAAAATCGAGCTGTGTAGACCTTTTCACAGCTAAATATCTGATAATAACCTTTAGCATTATAGACGTATGCTCATTTGTATGTGCACAGTGTTCATTGGTGTTTTAAAGGGTTGTAAATTTAGCAAAATTTTAGCTCACACAGTCAATTTTAACCCATTAAAACCCAAACGTCCATCGTCGACTAAAAGCATCTGCTGATCTAAACTCTTGATCCACTAATCCTACCAGTACATGTAAATAATTGGTGTAAAATACAGTTTGGCATCTTTTCACGGTCATCAGATATGACCCATTTGGATGTTCAGAGGCTCCGTAGTTACCGTGGAAACACCGTCATCTTCTATAACATTGATTCACCAGTAAAACCCATGGAGTTGGATCAATGACAGTGGATGGAGATGCTTGGTTTATGTTCAGTTAATGATATATTTTGCTGAAAATGTCACCTGTTCTTAATTTTTTTCTGTTTTCATACAATAACCTTTGAATTTAGTCTGAGCTTTTATGAACATCTACATGATCGGTCAATTAAAAATAGGAAAACAGATGATTTTCACTGGGAAAAATGCTAAATTCAGAGGCTAATATTATAATAAATGGTGATAAATCACTTAGGGAAGATTAAATAGAGAGAAATTAATTTAGGATCTGCCACAAAAGTCACACTGGGTTCTAATGGGTTAATCATATAACACATAACTTTCCAGTAAAAAGTCATGATGAGTCAAAATGCTGTGTGTCTACTAGCTTTGGAAAATCACTATCCACAAAGAAGCTAATGTTAGGCCTTGTTTTCTGCAGTGATCACCGTAAACACTGATGACTCCACTTACATAGTACCATATGGGAATCATATGACTAACAATATATACTGTAAGTTCCTTCGCTGCGTTACTATGAGTCATTTTAACCCATAAAGACCCAGTGCTACTTTTGTGCTACAGTTCCCAAATTAATTTTCTCTCTATTTAACCTTTCTTAAGTGATTTATATCACCATTCATTATAATATTACCCTCTGTATTTTGTGTTGTTGGGTTTTGTTTTGGTTTTTTCAGTATAAATGAGCTACTTCCCTATATTTATTTCTCTGATCATGTAGATATTAATAAAAGCTCATATTAGAGTTGAGGGTTATTATAGCAACAGTTTCTAAACTAGAACATCAGCCTGAATCTCCAGCAACATTAAAGTGTTCTTTCAGTCTCATTATCCAGAAGACTAAGAAAACTACTTCCCTTAACCCATAAAGACCCAGTGCTACTTTTGAGGCAGTTCCCAAATGTAAGTTTTTTCATTCATTCATTCATTCATTCATTTTCTGAACTCGTTTTATCCTCACTAGTGTCACGGGGGTCACTTGGAGCCTATCCTAGTTACTTATGGGTGAAGGCAGGGTACACCCTGGACATGTTGCCAGTTCATCACAGGGCTGACATATATAAAGACAAACAATCACTCTCACATTCGCACCTACAGGCAATTTTAGATTAACTAATTAACCTGCACTGTCCAAAGTCTGTCTTTAAGTTTTTTTTTAACCATTTATTATAATATTATGCTCTGCATTTTGCATTTTTAAATGAAAATCAGGTATTTTCCTACATTTAATTTACTGATCATGTACATGTCCATAAAAGTTCATATTAAAGTCGAGGGTTATTATGTCAAAAACATAAAACTGAAGAAAAGGTGACTTTTTCAGTACAAGTGGTGCCAGACACAACAAACCCTGCCCCTCGCACATGTTGTAGCTTATTTTTGCATTGATCCATCTGATGTCATCATGTCTATGCGTGTGGTGATGTCAGCATATCAGCTGCCTCTATATCTGTGCCAAGTTTGAAGTAAATTGAAAAAAAATGATGGTTTTATTGTGAAATTTTGCCCATTATAAGTTAATGGAGGAAAAAAAAAAAAAATGTAACCACATCTATTCTTGGTCTCTGGCAATCTATAAACCAAATTTGGTATGAATTCAACGAATAGTTTTGCTGCTACAGACATTTGAAATTTCATCCATTATAAGTAAATTTTTAATACATGCCTCTTTGCACTTCACTCTGCTGTTTGCACTGTACTTCAGTGTCTACTGTGTATAGGCTAGGTTAGGTTGTAAATATGTGCTATTATTTTTATGTAGGTATTTTAAAGTTTAATTTTAGACGTATATTTTTACCTCCGCCAAGGAGGTTATGTTTTTGCCAGGGTTTGTTTGTTTGTCTGTTTGTTTGTTTGTCTGTCTGTCTGTCTGTCTGTCTGTCTGTCAGTGTGCAACATAACTCAAAAAGTTATGGACAGATTTGGATGAAATTTTCAGGGTTTGTTGGAAATGGGATAAGGAAGAAATGATTAAATTTTGGTGGTGATCGGGGGTGGGGGGGCCCACGGGGGGGGCCACTGATCAGCCTTGGCGGAGGTCTGCACTCTCCGAGTGCTTCTAGTACTGATTTTAAATTAGCCTGAGTTTTAGTCGTTTTTAATGTACTCATTTATTTATTTATTAGTTATTTATTTTATTCATATGGCAAACACGGGTCCTCAGAAACCAGTTTTGTTCTCTTCTTTGTGATGGAATGACAAATAAAACTCCTTTGAATCCTACATAAAAAAATTTGAACTTTGACCTACAAGTCCCAAAATGTAATTTGGTCTATTCTGGGTTACTGGCTTTTGGTTGGCCATGGCTGTTTGGATCTGTATGGGTTAATCAGTAAGAATAAAAATTCTGGTGGGAAACTTGCACATAACACGGTCTTGTAAGATGTCATTTCAAAACTCATAGAAAATTCATATTATCAGTCCAGCTTTGAGCAGAGAAGGACAGAACCCATAATGGATGAGGATGCTCTCTCTTCATTACAGCAGCACAGAGAGTCAGCAGGAAAGTTTGTTTTCCAAATGTTGAGCCATTTGATATGTCTACATAGAGCATTCATCACCGCAGACAGGGCTATTATCCGCTTCATAACAGCAGACAGAGAAGGAATGCAAATACATGAATTATACTGCGATGGAATAGACCTCCCAAACTTCGCCGCTCTGATCACATGCTGCATGAGTCAGAGTAGGCCATGAGCACGACACAGCGCTGGTCCAGTTCTGTGAGGATGTTGAGTCTGTGGGAGGCTACATCAATTACATCTGACTGTTTTAGGTCGACTGCTTAAACCATGACAAACCAGAACATGTCCATTGTCTGCACTGGAAGGGACGTCCCAGAGCTCAGCACACTTAGGAAAAAATACTGACTCATACAGGGACGCTTTGATACTGAAACCATGTAAAATATGTAATATAAATATGCTTTTTGTTTCTTTTCATTGTAAAAAGTATTGCAATGAAACGTGGTACATGCTCTAATTAGAGGAGGGAAGAAACTAAGCAGAAAATACTATGTTATTTTATACTATATCACTGAAAAACTATTCAACTATTTACTTTTACTCCATATTCCTTACATTCTCAAAAAAGGGAAATTACTTTAATTGTGTCAAGGAGGAAATAGTGATTGTTTTTTGTTTTGTTTTGTTTTTTGAAATAATTATACTGTATGTGGACAAATCCTCTGGAACAGATGACACAAGATGAAGAAAATAAAAAAAATTAAGAAAAAAGTAATGAAAAGTATGTAAGTGAGAGAGGATGATAGAAATGATGTAAAAGACGTAACATGAAAAGTACAAACGGTGACGGAAGCAGCAAAAAAGACAAATTAAACTGATAAAATGACATTTTTTCTGTAGTCTATGAATTTACAATGTATTCCTTTTGTTGATTTAATTTAATTTGGTAAATTATATTAGATTTATTATAAAGGCTTTTGCATTAAATCAGAACTAAAGATATTCATATTCAACGAGACAAACATGACGTTAAAGACAAAACAAGAAATAAAGGCCTACATTTAAATATTATGCTACATTTCAAAGCCTATACTTTTTCACTCTTATGGCAGTAAAGATGTCGTTTTTTTTAACAGGTGATCTGTACTTACAGAATAAGGAAAGCGTGTACTTTTGCCTTCACTGGTACTAATAGTTGTTGTTAAATTAGAGCCTTGTGACACCTTTGCAAATAAATACATGTCTTTCCACGTTGGTTAAAACCATCCGGCTTTCAGTGTCTGTTAGCGGAAGATTTGCCCTAAAAAACTATGTTACCTTGAAGAGTTGGTGAGCGCCATGTCTTTAGATACCAGCTGTTCTGTATTCATAATGAATATTAATCGTCTACTCATCCGTAATGACAGACTGGGGAGAGATTTCATCCAGTGATAAAGGTTCTTCCCAAGTGATGATTTCACACATGAGTTACCAAACTACTGCATAAGGCACTTGAATGTGTAAAGAAAATTAGTTACTTATTTTACTGGATGGTTTTCTTTTTCTTTTTTGAACAATTATCAGTTGGATCGCAGCTTCTACACCTGTACTGTTTGTGCGATTAACAAGAAATTGGTTAAAATGCTTATGAATTTCTGTCCAAACAAACCTGTTAAAGTGTGCAGGCTGGAGTCCAGATAACCAGGCGTATCAGTGCAGCCAGTGTGGACTGGAAAGAATCTCCACAAATACCTGTGGTATGATAATAAATGGACATGCTGCATATTTATACAGTACTTGTAGCCACACATTGAGTTATTAACCCTTTATAGGCACTCATAGAAATACTCTGAAATCCAAAATTCCCAACCTTAGTGTGCTATTGGAGGACTTAACAAGACTTTATTACTTTTATGTGGATAAATATATGCATAATATTTTTTATAAATAAATATTTCAAAATATTTTCTTTGCTATGTAGAAAATCAAGGTCAATGAAGTTACCATATTTGGTTCCTTACTAGTAAGTGGGTTTTCCAAGAAGTATAGATGAAAAAAAAAATGCAAGAAAAACACATCAGGTGAAAAGAACATCGCTTTTAGAACATTAGAACATCATAAGTGCTAATTTTTATTTATTTTTTTAATCTATTCTTGTATTTTATTCTTTTATTTGGGTTTTATTTATTCTTCTGTATAGCACTGTTTTCTTTTTTGTACAGTTTCTATGTCTTTAAATCTATTCTGTATTTTATTCTTCTATTTTGGTTTTAATTATTCTTCTGTACAGCACTTTGGTTCACTGCGGTTGTTTTAAAGTGCTTTACAAATAAAGTTGGATTGGATTGGATCCAGACACCTGTCAACATACACATTATCACTCTGAATATCATTACTTATATTAGTACCATTACTTTTAGGTTTTTTTAGTTTAGTTTAGTTTATTTCAGACACAAACATAATCCAAAACATAGGGGAAAAAAACAAAACTAGACAAAAAAAAAAACAAACAAACAGAAAATGGAACTTCATGGTACCTAACAAAGTAGGTACACTTACTGTTCATGCAGAGGTGGACCTTACAGACCCTGTAGACCACATTTGACCTGAGATTGTTGACTCACTATCCTTACCTGTCACTGTCTTGTAATGTATGTGGAAATTACCAAAAATAGTCACTTGCCCGATAAAGGGTTAAACCAATGTTGCACAAATACCTTGTTAGGTTTAGTATTCTCATATTTTTTTTATTATGATTCAGAGTGGATTGTGGTTTTGGTTGAGTATCGGAAAAGCTGAAACATCTCATCTCATGTTCCAAGTCAGCTTTGATTTTTTTTTTTAATGCTGAACTAAGACCATGACCCTTCTTTAACCTTAATGGTTAGGTGTGGTGATACTCCATACTTTCCCCAAAGTTCATTAAATCTGTCCCACTCTGTAAGTAGTTTGTGTGTGGCTAAAACCCAACATATATTCATCTGCGTCTTAGATCTGAATTATTAACAAATCTGTTAAAAACAATCACGAGCCTTGTGGTTCTATTGAAAAGTACATCTAGTCCTCGGTCGAAGCATTATTTATTCATAGGTTTGGTAAGAACTGCAGTGCATTGTTTTACTCTTTGCAGAAGCCAAATAGCCATAGATTTGTTTATCTCTGTTGTACTGAGAGAACTAATTGCTCACTTTGGCCTCGTAGTTTCACAGCGCTTAGAGTTTCCTAAAACGTTATAGATTCATAGCTGCTGATGCTGCAAAAACTAATTAACAAAGCTGACAGATGATGTGCAGCGGATATGTTCAATAGAAATGTCCCCTCGGGTAAAACCAGTGATCGCATTGGTATTGGATTTTTTGTTTTCAGAATATATATTTATTAATGCAAATGAGTATATGGATAGTTCGGACACAGAGTTTCCAACAGGGAACTAAGCAGACTACTAATAAATGTGAGAGGCACCATCAGCACTTGGGGCGTTCTGTGTGTATACTTAGAAACAGCTACAGGGGCTCATTTAGTCTGAAATGAACAACTCCTGCAGTGATTGTCTAGTGGGCATCAATCGAGGCTCTAATGGTCTCTCTGGGTTCCTCTCCGGTGACAAGTCTGACTGGTCTGACAACAGTATTCTCTGAAGACCTAATTAGCCTGACCATTAAGCCCAACGGATGATTGAAGGAATCGAAGAATACACTATGCTGCACCAAATACCGGCAAGGCAAAGAAAGAAAAAAAAAGAAAGAAATGTATGTAGCGTAAGAGATAAACATGGAGATGTTATCTGGGTGGATACGAATATTCAGATTGTGTTCTGTTTAAATAGTCACCTGTTTTCTCATATGTCTGCAGTTTTTCAGGTGCTGTACTATTGCGTACATTCTTTATCTATGAAACTGTCCTGATAATCTAATATTCTTCACGGAAATCGTGCTCTCCAAAGCTAATAAATATGCCTGTGTGTGTGTGTCGGGAGAAAATGGGAGTCGGTGCTGAATTCCTCTGAGGCGAACAAGGAGGGGAATTCAGGAAAGGAAAAGAAAAGATGTAATCCCTGAAACACGCAAGTGCTTGACATAAACAAACATGCTAGGAGGATTTCAAAGGGACGGCTGCTCTCCGGGAATCCTCTCATGTGTCGATGGGAGATAAGGAAGCAAATGCAGTGCAGAGAGCTATGAATACATACTGCCTGCCCACACACATACACACACAATATGAGTGCAAGGGCCCTTTCCCTCTCATGTGTTACCATCCAAAGATTCGGTTGTTTGTTTACTGGCAATTTCCCCTGTCACCAGCTCACAGGCAGTATGCATATCGATGGCAACCCAGGAATGTAACCATGTAACAGGGGAATTTCCTCAAGCTACTGATAAGCTCACTGAAGCCTGCCTTGTCTTGCATTTCCAAAACATCTGTTGAATTCTTCGGCCATAACGCAAGTTGTGTAGACTTCACTCAGTGTTCACTAACAGGCATGCAAGCAACCTGCAAATACGTGTGTCAATACATGTCCGCTGAGAAAAAAATAAGAAAAAAACATGGATGGACATTGAAATATACGCTTCTACAACATTAACTACAAAAAAAGCTGGTGAAAATGTGTAAAATGTAAATTAACCCTGTAAAGCCAGAGCCATTCAGTCATTGACAGAAAATTCCAGTTCTTTGAAATTGGAGGCTTTTTGGTCCTTCTGAACAACCCAATTATTATTATTATTAATATTTTTTTTTTTTTTCAAATATCAGTTTCCATGTGTGAGTATCAATTTTGTATCATATTTGATACACTGGGTCTCAGTGCTCAAATATTATTATTTTTGAACAAACAAAAACATAATATAACACAAATATGTCTAACAAATTGGTAATTCCTTTTCAAAATTGGCAAAGTTCCTCCTCCTTCCTCATTAATGATAATCTTGTAGTGTCACTGGAAAGGCTTCTGATGAGCAGATTCCTTGCCCCTGGTGGATTATCTGTGTATTGCATGTATCTAATTGTATACATCAGCTTTTTCATGAAAAAATATCACACTGATCATGTAGAGGGCTTCAAAATCATGTATCAACTAGAAGCACTCGGAGAGCGCAGACCTCCGCCAAGGCTGATCAGTGGCCCCCCCCGTGGGCCCCCCCACCCCCGATCACCACCAAAATTTAATCATTTCTTCCTTATCCCATTTCCAACAAACCCTGAAAATTTCATCCAAATCTGTCCATAACTTTTTGAGTTATGTTGCACACTAACGGACAGACAAACAAACAAACAAACAGACAAACAAACAAACAAACCCTGGCAAAAACATAACCTCCTTGGCGGATGTAAATATGATGTGTTTGGTGTTATAGGCAAGGCAAGGCAAGTTTATTTGTATAGCACATTTCAGTCACAAGGCAATTCAAGGTGCTTCACACAGGACATTGAAATACAACGACAGGAAAAAAAGAAACACATTTAAAACATTATAAAAGAAACATGTAAAAGGTGATTGAAAACAGCAAGTAAGAAAACAACACATAAAATCCCCAAAAAATAGAAACACACACATATTAAATTAATTGTTGCAGTGCAGAGTTTCGAAAGAGAATATAAAATTTAAAAAGTCAAAAGCCTTTTAGTCAAAGGCAGCAGTGAACAGGTGAGTCTTTAACCTGGACTTAAAAGAACTCAGACTCTCAGCAGACCTGATATTTTCTGGTAGTTTGTTCCAGATATATGGAGCATAGAAACTAAACGCTGATTCTCCATGTTTAGTTCTGACTTTGGGAACACAGAGCAGACCTGCACCAGATGACCTGAGTGGTCTGGATGGTTCATACTGGACTAGAAGGTCTCTGATGTATTTTGGGCCTAAACCATTCAGTGCTTTATATGTTAGCAAGAGAATTTTAAAGTCTATTCTCTGAGAGACAGGGAGCCAGTGTAGAGACCTCAGAACTGGAGCGATGTGGTCCATTCTCTTGGTCTTAGTGAGGACTCGAGCAGCAGCATTCTGGATCAGCTGCAGTCGTCGGAAAGACTTTTTAGGCAGTCCAGAGAAGATACTGTAACAGGGTTAAAACAGAATGTGGTTAGTTGAAAATCTCATCAAGCCATATTTTATTCACAGTGGGATACAGAGAACTTGGAAAAGGTACCATTTTAAGAAAAACATAGGGGAATTGTGAATTTGACAGCAGCAACACCTCTCCAGAAAGCTGCGACAGGTCCATGTTTACCACTGTGTAGCATCCCCTCTTCTATTAACAACAATCTGTAAACATCTAAAAACTGAAGAGGGGTTTGGGAGAACAGACACATTTGACACAAACAAATTTTGCCTAGTTTTTGCAATGAAAAATGCTGAAGTGAGAGTTGAGGGTACTAAGCTAAAATATATATTTCAGTGGGTACTCCACTGTAAAATGTTTGACAAACCACTGCCCTATAATATGGTAAAAATAATAAGCCATAGAAGACCACCTGCCATGCTGGGCCTGTTCCCCCTCTGCTGTGTGATAAACACATGTTTGGTCTGTACTGATAGTCATCTCAGGCCCCCTCTGTGTGCAAAGGTGGATTTGACCGACTCAAAAATACAAACTTCAATGTGTATAAAATATATAAAAAATGTATAACTCCTAATGCAGTGAGTTACATGTTGCATGTTTTGAACAGTTCTCCAAATATGAACATGTTTACGCTCTGGACCTTTAAAATGCAAACTACTGCGCTTATGCAATTGCACAAAACCACTTTGCAAGAGCAATCCTATTAATTATGCAGCTCTAACAGTCTACTGCAGGTCTTAATATTTTTCTTAAAATAGCTGTATTTATAGTATTTTGGCATCAGGCGTATAAACACACATAAAGAGCATGTTGGAGTAAAATACAATCCTGTTACTATTAGATGAGTGAACACATCCCTAGCTTCACAAAAACTGGTATAAGCTTTTGTTTTGTACAGATCTTAACTTTTATAGCATGTGTGGAAATTATGGGGGGAAAAAACCAAAACAAAACAAAACAAAACATACCAGTTCTCATTAAAGAAGAGGAATTAGACGAAAGACTTTTTTATGGGAAGTAGTTTTCTTAGACTTAACTACTTTAAACACAATCATTGGCTTCATCTCTGGATAATGAGACTGAAACAACACTTTAATGTTGCAGGAGATTCAGGCTGATGTTCTGATGTAGAAACTGTTGCTATAAAGGATGCTGGCTGAGTGAGAGTGACTTTTTGTTTTGTTTTTTTTACCTCCACCAAGGAGGTTATGTTTTTGCCAGGGTTTGTTTGTTTGTTCGTTTGTTTGTTGGTTAGTTAGCAAGATAACTCAAAAAGTTATAGATGGATTTTCATGAAATTTTCAGGAAATGTTGAGACTGGCACAAGGAACAAATGATTCAGTTTTGGTGGTGATGGGGGGGGCAGATCAGCCTTGGCGGAGGTCTGCGCTCTGTGAGTGCTTTTCTACTTTTTTACTGTATTTAGTGCTATGAGTAGTTTAGTAGAATTGGTGGACAGTTTGGAAAACTTGGACATCTGTTGTGTGTTCTTATCGTTACCTTCACAGGAGCCATTGGGTTCGCTTCGAGCATTTTTTTAAAACTCAAAAAAACAAAGCAAGTCAACTTCACATCGGAGCTGTAGTCTTCTCAGACATGAGCGTCATGCCAGCCTCAGACCTCCTGCTGCCAGTTCAGCCTTAGGCACTCACTGCTCAGTCTTCCTGGTGTCCATTATTTACTACATCACTGCACTGTAGAGGAGGGTGTGGAGTCAAGTCCAGAAGTCTCGAGGCCAGCAGCAGTTAGCTGAACTTTTCATTCCATCAAACGACTGACAGAGTATGCCGTCAAAATCTTTTTAAGGGCAATCGCGAGGGCTTCAGAGTGTCAAAGGCTTTGAAAACTTTTTGGTTTGAAGCCCTCAAAAGCAGATTCAGCTTTTGCCACTGGCAATTTTCCCAGGAGCTGGCTTGCACGAAAGATTATTCCACATTTCTCATACTTTTTATGACTCACACATAAAAAACACACGTTAAAAGGCTCATACTTCAGGTAATAACCACATTGTTGGACGAAGCACTTAAAAGATTTACATTCACTTCACATTCACTGGAGGTTATGTTGCTTTTAAGAGTGGTGAGAGTGTTTTATGATTGTGCTTTGAGCTTTTGTAAACAGGATTCCAGTAAAGTAGTGACTCTGCAAAAACTGTAATAAAAGTGTTTGATGATGGGAACATTTCATGTGAACAGTACTCAGTAATTGGGAATCTATAAGTTCTATTTATATTCTGACAAAAAATTAATTCAAATCATTGGAACTTTCTTCAAGGTGCTGGTGACGCTGAGCTGTAAGAATAAAAGGAACAGTTCTGAGTGCATATATCTGATAATTTGAAACTACAATTGACCGATGGCAACCAGAGAAGCAAAAGAGAGTGATGTTTGTTTATTTGTAAATTTTGGATATACTGCATTAAACCAAAGCTTTCTTTTTTCAAACTTTTTCTGCACTGACTCTGTCATCTTGTTACCAACATCTTTGACAGCCATTTGCTGTTTGCTGTATCGATGGAACCATCTGTGTCTTTTCTTGTCTCCAACTTTATTCCTGAACTTTTCTACTATGTGAAGACAGATGTTAAACCCCACTTTACAATGCAGTCAAGCTTAATTGGTGTTTGAATATAAGTAGATTTCCATGCTGTCTTCCCAAACCTCACTCATTTATCTTTCTGTCCCTGCTAGCTGATTTTTTCCTCTGTGGTTTCTCTAACATCTTTTTCCTCCACATTGTACGTTTCACTGGCATTGCCTTCCGCCTCAGGAAATACCAAAAGCTGTGCTTTTTCTTGCAACCTGCTGTTGGAATGTGCTCAGCTGATATGAGACATTTTTCATCCTATACCCAGTTTGATCAATCGAAAGGTGTTGTTGTGATATGTACAGACTGCAGTGTTTTCATTTACATTACAGTGGAGATACTGCTGTATCTTAATTCTTTACTAATCCATTTATTTTCAGCATATCAATGAAGTGTTAACAGTTCTGCATTGAAAAGATATATGGCTCCAATTTACTTTCACAATAGAAAATCAAAATATTATCTGGATAGGTTATTCATTCATGTGCAAGTTATTGTAGAGAAAAAGCTGATAACAACAGCAGAAAAATCATTACACAATCATCACCAGGCTATTAGTCTTCACATCTGCTGTTCTGTGGGTTTATTGATAATATCATTGATATTTTTGTGGAGCAGACATAAAAAAAAAAAAAAGCAGAATCTTCCTCTTGTATCCAATAGATTGGGTTTGAATTAGCTTGTTATGAGTTGAAATGGTAAATATATATGTTGGGTTGATGATCCAACAAACAGCAGCAATGGGAGAAAATCTGACATAATAGCATCATATGGGATAATATGATTTTCTTTTTCTTGTTTCTTAAGTAAATTCAGACATAAGTAAGTTTAAATTAAAAAAAAAAAACCCCTGAATTATAGAGGAGTAAGTACACTGTAAGCCTGGACTTTGTATTTAATTACAATGCACTTAAATGATTTAAGTTTTATTACATTACTATAAAATGTTAAGTATAGTTGTACTAATTTGTAGACATAGTCGAACGTACAAAAACGTTTAAACTGAATGGATTTAAATCACTAAGTTTTGGTCACGACCACACCTTTTTATCTCCGCATTGCATTGTGGGTATTGGGCATGTTGTTGAAAAGATGTTCTTTTTATGTGCAAGGGTTCAGCGGAGTTGTGGTGTTAGTGTTAATTTTGATTTAATGTGTGTATGGCAATGTTTATTAGCTTTTTTGTGTTTGTTTTTGTAGTTTGTAGAGCTGCACCATGAGTCAGAGCCATAGGAACAACAATCGCTTTCCTGTTAATCTTCAACTTGTGTTGTTTCACAGAAAGCATTGTACATGGCTAAAATGAAAGCACTTACTGTACTAGCATATTACAATAATCAAACTCCCTGTCAAACTTACATCCATGCTGCAGCATATTAGGTTTAATAATTATACAGAGTGATGTATATTGCAAAAGATTTTAATTAAAATCAGCTTGGAATCGAATCCAGTGAACTGATATTTAGCCTAATGATTTTACAAACCAATTGACATTGCAACAAATTTTAAGTTAAATTAACTTGGTATTCAGTGTGTTGTACTTAAAATAGCAATTCCATTCAAATCAAGCATTTAAGTTTAATACACTCAAGTTTTCATTACTCATTACTTAAATTTTTTAAGGCAACCGGTTTCCCCAAATGTTTTAAGTAAACTCAACTTATCCGGTCTTAAGTGTTCTTTTCCATCTCTTAGATAAGCCCTGTCCTTTATAATTTTTATGCTTTGGCCTGTGTTGTTCACATTATGCTTCTGTCATCGACATATCCATCTGGACACCTGCCCTCCACCCCAGCCTGATCCTGACAAGACTGAGCAGCAGTTTCTCTGAAGACCAAGTTGTCCTCCACTCTGTCACCATTCATATCACTACAATACCTCCTGTCAAAATCTAACAAGTGTCTGGATGTTATCTTTGACAGCTGTTGGAAACCAAGAAATTACTCTTGCAGAGCTATTGGAAGGATGAGAAATAAGATATTTATTAAAATTTTTATCCTCCAGTCTCTGCCAATCTGCAATTCCACAGACATTATAGCCAAGAGCTTATATTTGGTGAAGGAATATGTCTTATGGTTAATTAATCAAACTGGTAGCTTGAAGATTTATGCACTTTAAATTTTTTATTGCATTTTTACAAATAGCAAGTAATCTGTAACCTATTACCTTCCCACTGGTCATATGCTCAACTGATCAAAAACTGTTTTATTTAATGCTGACAAGATAAAACTCAGTGAAGTTGTGTGTTTAAAAGCAGGATTGTAACATTAGTGACAAATGTGATGTGGAAACAAGTGGATCACTACCAGACACATCTCATGTCTGATAATCTGTTCAGAGTTTCATTTTCAGTGGTTTTGGGTTCTTCAAATAAGCAGCAGAAGAGGATGTCATTTGAATAATTTTACTTCATCATATACTATGTCTGGAGGAGATTTATAATGCACACGGTATGATGATGCAACGGCCGCTAAGGAACATTATTCATCATTTTTAGATGTTTATTTAATCTTTTATCATTTTTTATGCAATTGTAGGATAAATTATTTGGTATTTTCCTGTGCATATGTTCAGTCTTATGCCTGTGTGTGCTTTATACATTTGCTTTTAAATGCGGCTCTGTGTGTTTCGGATCGATGCATGTTTTCAAAAACACACACACCTTCCTGAATATGTGGCGTGAGGTTTGATGTCCCATCAGTCCTTGAACACTGACCCAATGTCCTGTATGTGAATTGGCTATTTCTCCAGGCTCTGACAGCTGGGGGGGCAGGCGTATCACTGCCTGCCTGGGCAGACAGCTGCTTCTTTCCCTCGTCTTGCCCTCTAACAGTGCAGCCTTGTGCAGTGTCCACCTTCTCCTGAATGTCAGTAGTCATGTAACTACCTCATGCTCACGTCGCAGGCTCTGCATGTGTATTTCACCTCAACCGTCAGCCCATTCACTCCTTTTTCTCCCAGAGGACTGGTCTGTTTATCTGTCACGCATTTGCACCTCTTCTTTGTTTATGTTTCCCAGCGTCTACTTTCTGCAAGAATGCCAGCAGGTTATAAACTTTACCACTGGAGAATGAGAACTTCGCTGTATAGTAAACATCTCGCCGCATTCCCACATCCACAGACACGAGTCATAATTCATCCTATACACTAAAATATTCATCTCAGTAAAACAACCTTGGTTTTTATTGTATATTGCACTGATTTGTCACACTGTCTTCACTAACAAAGCAGTAAAAAAGGCTCAGCACACACTATCATTTCTTGGGCGTTAAATAGGAACACATATTTGACTTCAAAGATACGTTGAGCTCCTTTGTGGGATTGAGTGGGTGTGATATTCTAACCTCATATTTAGGAATGCAGCTTGTGTTTATTTTTTTTTATGAAGGAAATTATCTTGTGGGTGAAAAAATAAGCACCTTGGACATGGTTGAACTTGCATTCACAGGCATGACACCATGTCAAGTCCAGTCAAGGAATGCAGAGGAATGCTAATGCAGAAGGCACTTAAACCAAGGCTCCCACATCAAGACACGAGGGATGGGCTGATGCTGTCAGGTTGTCTTTAGAGGAGCAAGAGCTGCAGGAGGATCAGTCACACTCTACTTACAAAATGACTGATCTCAGGGGTCAAAGGCCAGTGCTATAAAGGCTCGGAGAGGAATAAAGATGCATCAGGGTAGCGGTGTGGGGAAATGCAACGATTTATCCTTCAGCATAAAGATGGAGGAGAAACAGAAGCACAATGGAAGAAAATAAAAATACTGCAAAAATCTAAATCTTACCAAGTGTATTTTTCTCATTTCTGGTCAAAATATCTCATCACACTCAAAATAAAACATAATCACCTAAAGAGTAACTTTTCAGTGAGATATAAGAACTTATTTTTAGACAATAGATCTTGAAAATCTTATTTCAAGAAATCTTACCAAGATAATTTTCACTTGTTCCATTTTGAGATTTTTTTGCTTGAATTAAGCAAAAAAAAAAAAAAAAAATCTTGAAATAAGCAAAAAAAATCTGCCAATGGAACAAGTGAAAATTATCTTGGTAAGATTTCTTGAAATAAGATTTTCAAGATCTATTGTCTAAAAATAAGTTCTTGTATCTCACTTACAAGTTACTCTTAAGGTGATTATGTTTTATTTTAAGTGTGATGAGATATTTTGACTAGAAATGAGAAAAATACAATTGGTAAGACTTTGATTTTTTGCAGTGAATATCAATCAGGCATAATAGAAAGAAATTAATCCTGCCTCATGTTTACTTTCATTTATACCAAATGATCAATTAGTCTGTGATGAATTTACTGAAGGATAAGGCCATTCATATATAATGTTCTAAATATGAAACATAACTGCAAATTGAAGAAATTTGTACCTTCTGTGAATCTGGGAAAATGGAAAGCATTTCCAATTAAATGTGCTGTTCTATATAGTTCTTTTTGTGCACCTTATTAGAAAATGTAGCAAAAATTAGGAGCCAAAGAATAGAAGAAAAAAAAAAAATCTTGATTTCACCAAAGAAAATGAAGATCTACAGGGGTTGGACAAAATAATGGAAACACCTTCACCTCAAGATGATAATGCCCCAATCCATACAGCTAGAATTGTTAAAGAATGACATGAGGAACATTCTAATGAAGTTGAGCATCTCGTATGGCCGGCACAGTCCCCAGACCTCAACATTATTGAGCATTTATGGTCAGTTTTAGAGATTCAAGTAAGACGTCGATTTCCACCGCCATCGTCTCTAAAAGAGTTGGAGGGTATTCTAACTGAAGAATGGCTTAAAATTCCTTTGGAAACAATTCACAAGTTGTATGAATCAATACCTCGGAGAATTGAGGCTGTAATTGCCGCAAAAGGCGGACCTACACCATATTAAATTATATTTTGTTGATGTTTTAAGGTGTTTCCATTATTTTGTCCAACCCCTGTACTGTCCTGCAGAACAAATGAACAGATTCACTTTGAAGTTGGATAAAGTCAAGTAGTCCTAAAATGCAGATTCTCCCTGGAAACGTATGCTTCAGAATGTGAATGTTACTATAACAACTAGGCCACTGTTGATTGAGATTCACAATTAATAAGTTCAAGAGATTCATGATTTTTTTTTTAAACTCTAACACTGTTTATAAATGATTTTGGGATTTAATACAGATTGTAGTGAATAAATTATATGATCAAATAGATAGTACATGTAGTAGCTGAATTAATTCTGTTGGATATCTTTCTTTTTCTTTCCCTTCAATAATCAGTGCTGCAAACCTGCTCTGTGAAAAGCAATATAACATAATGCACCTCTGCCCACACATACAGCAGATTGTGAAAGGAATGATTAAATAAGAATGAAGACTCTGAAGCTGGAAAATGCTTGTATGTCAGGCCAGGTCTTTAAACTTTGATCTCTCATAAATGCAAATCCTTCCCAGAGGTTGTTTCTTTCACACACATGTGAGAGCATGTTTTCTCAGTTTCATCTACCTTGGAAGCGTTAAAATGAAAATGCTTCATAGATGTGTGTGTGTACAGATGAGTGTGTCAGATTGTTTTTCTACGTGTTGTTATGCATGAACGTTTGGTGATTTGTTTGGTGCCAATACCAACTGGTTTATCCTGCTTTTGCAGATCTCTCATTTTGAGGCGACGTGTTTCATGTGATTGCTGGCTTCACCCTCTCTCTTCTACACTTCATTTATCATCGACCCTTTCTTTTGAAAAGCAGAAACATGTTTGCTCCATTGTGTTGTGCACCAAAACCTTCTTGTGTAAATCCCTGCATGAGTGTGAGAAAAAATGCCCAGGTCATCATGATTGTGTATATGATTTCCAAGGTGACAGTGATTTATCGTTGTGCTACTTTTACCGCACCTCCCCCTCTCTTTAATTTTCTGTCTCTTGCTTTCTTTTTTTTTTTTTTTTCTGCTCGGCCTTTCCTCTCTCACGTGAATTTGGAATGTAAACGATCACCCTCAGGGTCAAAAGGAAAAGGTCACCCATTTTCATGCACTGCTTAATATGCAAATCAGAAGGCAAATACCAGAATCATACACTCAGTAGACACACAATTAAAAGACCTAGATTCCTCATAGTGAACGAGGGTGGAAGAAATGATAATTACTTTAATTTCTTTCCACATGCTAAAGCAAACAGTTAATGAAGCATATGTGTAGCTGTAAAACATTTTTTTTGTTTTTGCCTCCTGATGTTGGATCTCACTCTGCGATACTGCTTCAAAAGATTTACCAGTACCTGCTGTCATTCCTGTTTACGCGCCGGTTTGAAGAATTTCTCTGCTCCCCTACAAAGTGTAAATATCAGGTGCATGAAGGTATGCAGTTGTGTGTTTATGGAGCTTCCTGCAGAGTAGATTGGGGTAATTACACATCTAAAGCCCCTCATATAACAACACACACTTTGTCCCACCAAGCGGGTGTGTAGCGGGGGGATGGGGTTATGGAGTGCATTTGGTTTAAAGGACAACATACGGCACAAGATTAGATTTAATAATGATTATGATAATAAGAGTTTATTTTCTGTGTAGTCCAGTGTTACAAAGTGCTTTACACAAACACATATAGATGTTTATATAAAAAAAATAAAAACAGGCAGGTAAATCTACTCTGCAGGAAGCTCCATATAAGGGAATATTTTTCACAAGATATAGGGATGAGGGTTATTAATTGTCACCATATGTTCACCGTTGTTTATAATAATAATAATAATAATAATGGATTGGATTTATATAGCGCCTTTCTAGACACCCAAAGCGCTTTACATTATTGACCCATTATTCATTCATACTTATGTATATATTTCTTTCTTTCAGTTGTTTATTATTTATTTATTCACCAGCACAACTAAGAAACGTATAGGTAAAAGATTATATGTGTGTATGTGTACTTGTATGTTGTAGGTATATGTATAGACGTGTGTACTTATGTATGTGTATATGGATGAATGAGTGCGTGTGTGTGAATAGATATATAAATAAAAAAGAGCAATGTAAAAGGAAGAGGGACATATATGTTATTAATAATATTTTACGGAGAGGGGATGTGATTAAATAAGTTGCACTTCTTTCCATCCCTTTCCGGGCATGTAAATGGAACTATTGCACTGTTCTTCTGTCTAAGGTTGTTATGATTGCTGATATTTGTATTATTATGCATGTTTTGCTTGGTCGCATTTATGTTAAATTTCATTGCATGTTCAGAATAAATCACTAAATCAATCAATCAATCAAATCAATCAGTAGAAGAGGGATAAAATGTAAATGAGGGTAAGATTAAAAGGCATAAAAATACAACAAATGCAAAAATGTTAAATAGTGTATGACTAAATTGTAAAATTAAGACAAGTACAGTGCAAGCCAATTGTTAAGAAAAAAATATAATGAACTAGAAAAGCACTTGGAGAGCAACCCCCCCCCCCCCCCCCCCCCCCCGCCCCCGATCACCACCAAAATTTTATCATTTTTTTCTTGTGCCAGTATCAACATTTTTTTTGAAAATTTCATCAAAATCCTTCCATAACTTTTTGAGTTATCTTGCTAACAGACAAACAAACAGACAAACAAACAAACCCTGTTGAAAACATAGTGGCAGAGGTAATAAAAATAATTACAAATATGAGTCATGAAGTGATTAATAAGACAAGATCTATAACTATATGTCACTGATTTCAGTGGATAATCAGAATCCACATATTGTGTGTAGGCTCCTGTAGGGAAGTGACTCATCAATTTACTTGTCATTATTTCTCCTCCATAGGGTAACACACAATACCAGCTTAAAGGCTGTTGGACTTACATGCAGTCATTCCGCTGTAAAGTTTTCAATAAGGCAAAAAAAAAAAAAAATCATGTCTGTGCACTGCCTTGAAGGTTTGTCTGTGGGTGGTATTTGTCAGAGCAAATGTCAGAGATGGGGGTGTAATCAAAACAGGAAAGCAAAAATATGTAGACAGTCAGAAAAAAAGATATGCATTCAGCTCAGTTATTCCCCAGAAACTACTTTTCCCCCCAAAAGGGCGAAGTTAATAACACGGGAGAACTTAGATGCATTTAAACCTTATAAAAAAATGAATAAATAAATACTGATGCTGCAATGTACACACTATCCTTACACCAACTCCAGCTGCTCAGACCAACAGAATGATCCCAAATCTGTGTCTGAAGTGATAATTAGCTGATGTGCTGCTTATTGAAACCAGAGCATATACTGTTTAGTCCTACTGCAACTATTATAGCCAGAGGTTTTCAATCAGTCGTTCATTACGTCAAAAATGTTTGTCTTGATTCTTTCTCAAAGGAATCTTTTACTCAGGTCTAAAAGCATCCATCACCAGTTGGTAAAAATAGGAAGTATGCTGTAGTTACGGTATGTATGGTATGTAGGCTATGTAATAGAAAAGAATTTACTGTCATTCCTACTCCAGTCAGGGCAACAATATTAAAAAAAAACACCACTACTACAGAAAATGAGAACAGAGCTAATATACAATTACAAAAACTAAAAATAAGATAAGAAAATACAATATAAATTTTTACAATTTTACAATGTAACATAAGAATAGAGCTAAGCAGAATAAAAAATATTGTGAATAGATGCAGTTTTACAGTATTGACAGTGTGTGACATTATGTATATCCACATGAGAGCCAGGAAAGTGAAAATTTTAGCTTTTTTACATTAAACTGTCTTGATTGGAAACTGCATAATGCAACAGTTTTTTTTCAGATGCATTTATTTATTTATTTATTTATTTATGGAATGTCCTTTGCAATGGACAACAATTTTTAAGTAAAACTGTCAAACTTTTGTCCCCTACAGAGGACAAAAAATGTATAGCTAGGTCTCAGGGGGATAAATATGAACGATATTAACAGTAGTAGTTCAGGGACATCTGTAAACCAGAGAATCACAGCCTTTATACAGAGACTAGGCTTTATTATCATTACACAGGGTTTGCATTGAATTTGCGGGCGGTCTCTACAAGTGACAGTGCACTTACATCTAAACACTACAATAAAATATAGACATTAAAAATATAAAATAGTGTGTAATACAAATATGTGCAATTAAAGAGATGATGACGACTGCCTGTTTTTTTGACACTGCTTTCTTTTCAGAGTTATTGTTTTTCTATTTTCTTGTATTTCTTGTGTGTATATATTTGGTGTTTGTGCTGTTATTGGAACCTCAATTTCCTGAGGATTTTGCCCAAAAGATCAATAAAGTTCTATCTAATCAGTGAAATATACTGTCCACACACACATATGGTGAAAAATATATTTCTTGCATTAAATACGTGCACAGAAATAAACGTCAGTGGAATAAATAAAGGTAGTTTTACAGGATTCAGAATGACGTGTGTTTGAAAGAATCATATTCTCAGTTCGATGCTGTAGAGACAGAATGACTCACTTCAGTCATCGTCTTAAATGAGCTGTAGGAGTTTGACAAATCCATGCGTGTTTACATAACACTGGACTGAGAAATGCAATTTTCCTAAAGAATGGGTTTGGAGCTATTTTGCGTTGTATGCTATGTACGTAACATTGTATGCATATACGGGTCTGCGAAAGGCCACATATAAGGGGTGTGTAGGCGTCAACAAGCAGTAAATATATTCTTTTCAATTGTAGACAGACAAGAAGAGTGCCTCTGAAGACATCATTCCAATTTTGGTTGATTTTCGAGTATTCACTTCATATGAAGAACTGCATGTTATTCTGCGGCTAAAGAAGCGTCTACCGCGTTTGGTCTTACGAAACCCTTTGAAATCCCACTCGACACAACTAAAAAAAATATGCTCGGCGGTCATGCTTAAAACGAGACCGCTTTTCTTTACTGTCTCTCAAAGTTAGAATTTTGGATGGTTTTCACTCAGTGGTGGTATAGATACATGCTATTCAGAGGTCTTTGAAATAAGATAAGGGACACATGTAGTCTACAGCAAAAGTGTCATTATGCCTGTTTTTGTGACATTTTTAGAGACACATGTGGGGGGAAAAACACACTCGAGGATAGTTTGCTTAAGGATTGTAGGCATCCTGTTTCACCAGCCTCCCAGCTGGCCAAGGCACGGGTTGTTATGACAAGAAACACTGGTGAGTTACGTCAGCTATGCAAACTCTATAACATCACGGTACCTCAACTGGAAATACAATGATGCCAGCGTTATCTAATGCCAACAAACAGTTTAAGTTTTAGGTCAATGTGTGGAAAATGATCATGACATATGATATAAATCATAGTAGGTGTACGTAAGAGAAAAGAAAAAAGGGGGAAAAAAAAAAAAAGCGCAATGAGGGTTGCTGATGTGGAAGGAGCAATCTTCGTATTCATTACGCCCCACTTCTGGGCAGGTGGCTCTCACAATAAGACCTGCTGAGTGAAGTACTTGTGTGAGATTAATAGTTGTGATAAGGATGTAATGAGAGACCAAAGGCAGGGAGGGTAAAAAGAATGGGGGGTAGAAGAGAATATGGAGAAAAGGAAGAGACGCACTGGAACAGAAATGAGAAAAAGGCTAGAGTTTAAGAGGGAAACCCACCTGGCCATCTGCCAGCGGGATGTCAGCGGTCTCTAGATTAGTGGCTATACATTACCCCTGCCCATTAAAATATTACGCAGACTGATTGATGCTGACAGCCTGACCAGAGGGTGGTGACTGTGTGGGCAAATGTGTCTGTCTTCATTTAGACCCTGCTGCCTCGAAATCCAATTTCTATTGCCACAGACCTGTGAAGTACACAACTGTGGATTTCTTGGGGACTTCTGAACCCTTTATCAGGCAAGTGACTATTTTTGGTCATTTCTGCACACATCACAAGACAATGACAGCACCAGTTACAACGAGGCAACAATCTCAGGTCCAGCTGTCTGTGCATCAACTGCATCCATGTGTCCCCCCCTACTTTCCCCCTCTCCCCCTCTCCCCCTCTCCCCCTCTCCCCATCTCTTTCTCTTTTTTTCTCCTCCTTTACTCTCTCTCTTTCACCCCAACTGGTCAAGGGAGACGACCATCCTTCAGGAGTCAGGGTCTGCTCCAGGTTACCGCCTGTTAAAAGGAAGTTTTCCCTCACCACTGTCACCAGTCACCAGTGTTTGCTCCTGGAGGATTCTGTTGGGTTTCTGTAAATTGGCTTGAGAGTCTGGTTTCAACCAGCTTAATATGTAAAGCGTCATGAGATAACTTTTGTTATGATTTGGTGCTATATAAATAAAATTTGATTGATTGATTTGATTGAATGTGGTCTACAGGGTCTGTAAGGTCCACCTCTGCATGAACAGTGAATGTACCTGCTTTGTTAGGTACCATGAAGTAATGGTACTAATGTAAAGAATGATGTTCAAAGGGATTAATGTGGATGTGGACAGGGGTCTGGATCAGCACTTATGTTGTGTTACTTACATGTGTTGTTCTTGTATTTTTTATATATACACTAATTGGATTTATTCATTTATTTATTCATTACATACAGGGAAAGAACTAAATATGGTAACTTCATTGAACTTAATATTCTACATGAGAATAAAAAGTATTGAAAAATTTCACAAATGTAATGAAGACATGTTATAGGGTTCCTACAAGTTAAATTTAAGACCTTTTTAAGACTACTAGGAATTTTATACCTATTTCACAGCCATGCTGGCAAAAATGTGTGACTCCTAGACTTTAGGAAAATGTATTCATTTTCTCCACCATCTTGATTCCCATTGTTCAGTCATTTCTCACCATGGGCTGCAAAGTTAGCAGTAATTGGTTCCTAATTTCAATATAAATTATCGGGTTGGAACGAGTGGAACTGAGCAGACTGACAATACGTTCTTTGCAGCTTGGACATTTAAACACAACACAGTGAACACATTTATGGCAACATAATTTAAAACCTACCATATCAAATTTAATACCTTTTAAAGACTTTAAGGTATTAAATGCAGATTTGTACACTACCGGTCAAAACTTTTCTTTATTTTCATGACTTTTTACATTGTAGATTCTCACTGAAGGTACCAGAACTATGAATGAACACATATGGAATTATGTAGTTGAAAAAGTGTGATATAACTCAAATTGTGTTTTATATTTTAGATTCTTCAAAACAGACACATTTTGCTTTTATCACTGCTTTGCACATTCTTGGCATTCTCCATGAGGTCACCTGAAATGTTTTCCAACAGTCTTGAAGGAGTTCCCAGTGATGCTCGGCACTTGTTGGCCATCTGCGATCCATCTTCTGTCATTTAAATGAGAAGGTGAGTCCAAACTTTTGACTGGTCATGCATATTCAAGACTTTTAAGACCTCACAGGAACCCTGTGTTACATCCTCCGATAACAAACTATGGCTGTAATTTAGAATTTCAGTGTATTTCTGTCTGTGAGTGCCCTGTAAAGGGTTAAGCAGATGTTTAGGAGAAACACTTAAATAACAACAAAGAGGAAACAAATCATCCACGTGCTTTTCTGTGCAAGTTTAAGAGCTTCTTTGTGGAAACCAATTTAGAGGCGCATCATTCTGCCTAATCACCGCGATTCCTTTTACTGTCAGTGACAAAGGAGCTGCAGTCATAGGGGACGCTGGCACCGCAGCACAATGAACTGCAATGACACATGACCGTCCTCTATTGTAATAAACTCTAGGGATGCTTCACAACCACTTCCACCACCACCCCTATACTTAAGCTCTGCCCCTCCACACCCCACACACACACCCCACACACACACACACAGCTGAATTTTAAAGCTCTGTCGGCCAGATCAGTAAATAATTGCAGGCAGCCAGGCAGGCAGTGCTGTAATTGAATTTACAGTCAGTTGAGGTATGGTGATAGACAGATTCCCATTAACCAAATCCACTTCATTGCTGCTTTCCCCGGGGGCAAGTTATGTTCAAACACATTCTAATCCACCTCCAGAGTGGTTTGACGCCTGTGCCGACAAAGTAAACTCGAAGACTGACAGTATCCATCAGAGGAGGTTTACAGTAAGACTGGCCTCCAGCGTCCAGAGTCAAATCTGACACATTCACACCTTACCTGTGCTCTTCCCTTTTTCATCCTTAGCTGCAGAGATTTCACATGCCTTCCTGCTGAGCCGGTTTGTACACATGTATGTGTGTGTTTGTGTGTGTGTTCCGGCTGAAAGCAGTCTTGGCCATTAAACACAGACATCATCTTCTCTGCAGCCTTTTACTCTGAACGCTTTGACACGAGGTTGTTTGATGAGATGTGCTTGTTTGAACTGGTGACCTTGTCCTGGCGTACCCATTCCAGTTGAGTGACCATGTGCAAGGCTCAGTGGTTCAAGGAAAGGAGCGCAACACATAGAAGGTCCTGTCACATCACCTGTGAAGGGTGTCTCGTTTACTGCTCCGCCGTAGATTAAATTCTGGAGCCTGTCATGTACAATGGCTGTATTATAAGGAAGACAGAAAGTTGATTAATGCGAGATGCAACCAATGGAGAAAACCAGATCTCTTCATAAGAAGTGTAGAGGGGGGAGAGAGAATGATGGGAAAAATTTATGAAAAAAAGGATGTTAAAGATCCACTGTATTAGGGTAAGGGTCTCTATTTGCAGGAACGTAATTATGTTTTCATTAGTGAAAAACCACCTGAAAAACATGAATTGTTCAGCTTGTGTTACTTTACTGGGAGTAACTCCAGGAAAACCCTTTATCAGGTAAGTGACTATTTCCACATACATTACAAGAGAGTGACAGCAACAGGTCAAATGTGGTCTGTAAGGTCCACCTCTGCATGAACAGTGAGTGTAAGTGCTTTGTTAGGTACCATGAAGTAATGGTACTAATGTAAGGAATGATGTTCAAAAGGATAATGTGGATGTGGACAGGGGTCTGGATCAGCACTTATGATATTGGGATGTTCTAAAATACATGTTCCTTTCACCTTACATGCTTCTCATGTATTTTTTATATTTACTACTTGGATTTTTTTCCCCCACTAATGGCAAGGAACCAAATATGGTAACTTCACTGACCTTGATTTTCTATGTAACTTTTTTTTTTTTTAATTTCACAAAAGTAATAAAGTCTTGTTAGGTCCTCCAATAACACACTCAGGCTGAAATGTTGAATTTCACAGTATATCTATGAGTGAACTATAAAGGGTTAAGGTGCATCCTCACTGTCATCAGACACACCTTAGTCTGATGACAGTGGCTTTTTTATTAATTCTGTTTGTTTGGTTTTCCTTTTTGTAAATCTTTATTCCTTCCCCATGTAGAGGGGGGAGAGAGAATGATGGGAAGAATTTATGAGAAAAGGATGTTAAAGCTTCACTGTATTAGGGTAAGGGTCTCTATTTGCAGGAACACAATTATGTTTTCATTAGTGAAAAACCACCTGAAAAGCATGAATTGTTGAGCTTGTGTTACTTTACTGGGAGTAACTCCAGGAAAACCCTTTATCAGGCAAGTGACTATTTCTGCATATATTACCAGACAGTGACAGCAACAGGTCAGATGTGGTCTGTAAGGTCCACCTCTGCATGAACAGTGAGTGTAAGTGCTTTGTTAGGTACCATGAAGAAATGGTACTAATGTAAGGAATGATGTTCAAAGGGATAATGTGGATGTGGACAAGGGTCTGGATCAGCACTTATGATATTGGGATGTTCTAAAAATAATGTTCTAAAATATATGTTCCTTTCACCTTGCGTGTTTTTCATGCATTTATTATATTTACTACTTGGATTTTTTTTTGCTACCTATGGGGAAGGAACCAAATATGGTAACTTTATTGATCTTGATTTTCTATGTAACAATAAAAAAAATTTGAAAAATTTCACAAAAGTATTGAAGTCTTGTTATATCCTCCAATGGAGATGGAAACTAGCAATAGCTATAATCTCCTTATGTGAATCAGTTACTACATCTTGTTTGTAACAGGACTGATCTGCCTTGGCGGAGGTCTGCGCTCTCTGAGTGCTTTCCTAGTTACCTCCACCAAGGAGGTTATGTTTTTGCCGGTGTCTGTCCGTCTGTCTGTAAGATAACTCAAAAAGTTATGGATGGATTTGGATGAAAATTTCAGGAAATGTTGATATTGGCACAAGGAACAAATGATTAAATTTTGGTGGTGATCGGGGGGGGGGACTGATCTGCTATGTTGAAGGTCTGCGCTCTCCGAGTGCTTTTCTAGTTAATTCTGTTTTTGTTTGGTTTTCTCTCTTTTTCTAAAGCTGCTAAAAAATAAATAAAAATTCTAAAATGTAAAAATCAATTGACGCCATCCATGTTTTCTTTTTGTTTTACACTTTTATCATGTAGGGCAGAGTGAGGCAAGGGGTATTCACTTCGTCGCAATCTGAACTGTAAAAGCTCAAAATATATTTTACCTGTGTGGTGATATTTAGTGTCATCAAACTGTGAAGCTGCAACAGCAACCACCTAACCCCCCCACCACCACCACCACCACCACCACCACCTTCCATTACAGTGGCTGTAAAAACACTTAACTCCCCTCTTAGAGCCAGTGTTTCTTTTGTATGTTCTGGGCTTTTTAGATAAGGAGATAGTAACACTGGTCCACCAAGCACCTTAACGCTGGAAGCTACTCTCTAAATAATGTGAAAAGTTCAAACAAGTGCATCCTGAGCTCCTGCAGAGTCACGGTGCACTCTGTAGAGCATGATGAAAACTTAATTATAAACATTATATTCCTTTTCTGCAATTAGATCCTTCTAAATCTGGAAAAAAAAGTCCTGTTAATGGTGCAGTGGTTGATATTTTAGCTGTTAAGAGCCTGAAATATTACAGGTAAATATTTAATGCTAATGACGATATTTTCCGCATCTTAATCAAGTCACTTTAGTTGCCTCCTAGTGCTGATTGACACATTTGTTTTCATGCTGTTAGTGTATTCATCCTCCTCTATGGTGATTCTAATGAGGTTGTGATTACATTTCTTCATAAACATTTCCGTTGTGTTGTTACAGTTCCTTATTTATCTTCTATATTTAGTCTCCAGTTGGATGAGAAGGCCTTTATCTACAGAATATTCTCTGGTTGTGGTGTGTTCAGGTTAACTTGTGAGCTTTTGTCCTATAGCAAGGGTGTCAAACTCATTTTATTCTGGGGGTCACAATCAGCCCAATTTAATCTGAAGTGGGCCGGACCAGTAAAATAATAGCATGATAGCCAATAAATAGAGAACTCCAAATTGTTTTAGTTCAAAAAATGGCAATAAATTGTGCCAATATTTACATTTACAAACTATCCAAACAAAAAGGATGACAAGTTAAAAAAAAAACAAAAAGGATTTGAATAATCTTTAAAAAATAAATAAATAAATAAAAATTTGTAAAGACATACAAGTACAATTTTATCAATATTATCCCTCCATTAATCATTTATACATATGCATTACAGATCAGATCTACAAAGGCACAAAACATTCAGTAACAGGCAGAATATTGTTAAAATTGCACTTAATTTTCTTTAACCATTTCAGGTTGTTCATATTTGTTCAGGTTACTCACATTTTATTGTAAAAGGATTGTTTGTTAATGTAAACATTTTCCAAATTTAATGTTTTCTGCACTAAATCAAAGAGGAAAAAAATGGTGTTGTCATTATTTATAGGTTGTTACAATATTTTTGAGTTTGATGCCCTAACTTGCACTTTACAAATTCATCCCGTGGGCCAGATTGGAATCTTTGGCGGGCCGGTTTTGGCCCCTGGGCCGCATGTTTGACACCTTTGCCCTATAGTATATACAGTACAAAGTCTCAGTGTGTACACTTTTGTTCAAGCCTGCCAGTGGAGACTGTCTGAAACTGTATTCCAGTATATAACAATAGTAAGGCGATAGTTGTAAGTGTCTCCTGTTTCCCTGTGGGACCCATTACAGGTGGCAGTAATATAAACTCTCGAGCAAACCCAGACACAACAAAACATCTAAAGCGCTAAATATGCTATATAAGGACATATATTACACTTAACTGCAACAGCTCTCCTCTATGTTTTGAGAATACGTTCCCGCTCTGTACATTGTCACTCATTCCTCCCCATCTGCAATTTCACACTTGTCTAATGATGTTGAAAAGAAACAGAGGTGTTTTATCAGCAGTGGTGGTTCGTGGGAAGTTTTGCAGGCAGGAGGTGCTGGACTAGATGCATTTTCATTAGTATTTGTGTACGCCCTTGTGTGGTGTTGTGCATGAGCCTGTCTGTGTTCATGTTTGTGTGTTGTGCCTGTGGAGCAGATGCTGTTGCCTCAGACTGCTTTACATGTCCTGTGGGAGTCCTTCATGTTTATTTCATCAGCATCTAGTATTGCAAACGTATCACCTGTCCTCGATCTTAGGACTCTGTGCAAGGGTCATATGCAAACCTTGTTGCACATTTCTTTGTGTGAATATCTACCCACATCCCTGCAACACTGTGCATAGATTATTCATTTTAATATGCACTTTTGTACAATCAACTCACCATTTAATGTAGGCAGGAACCCAACATTTTATTATACACTTAATGTTATTCTTGGCGGAAGTACTGGGAGAAAAAAAAAAAAAAAAAACCCTGCTCCTTTGTTGAATGGTGAGATGCTTTACTTTAATCATTCAAGCTGTGAATCAGGTGGCCCTGGGAATAAAAGGGCTCTAAACAAAAAACAAAAAAAATTCCAAGCATAGCTGAGTCATGTGAGTATGAATCACCACAATGGGCGAGCAGACATTAAAGGCTACAGTTAAATCCCTGCACACCATAAGCATCCGAGCTCCTCGCACAAGTTGCAGAGAATGCTGCAAAACTTTCTGCAAACACATCGAATGAAAATGGGTTGCATTCCAAATTATGTGTAGAGAACTTCTCATTCTACTGGCTTAGACCCTGCAGAGGTTTTAGCACAATTTCAAGTCCTTTGTCAGGTAAAACTCTTGCCAGGAAATCTTCTCTACGTAAGCTATAAAACCGTTCAAAGCGCACAATGCCATAAGTTTCGACATGACTTGATCAACTCATGATCGTTTCACAGTGACCTAGTTTTGACAAACATGTAAAGCCTCTCTGCAGCTTGCTTTACAAATCTCAAGCACAAGTCTTCGTGTCCTTGAACACACCAGCAGAGAGAGTTTTATAAAAGGTCTCTATGACTACATCAAAAAAATAGGATAGCAAAAAATGTTGACTGTGATGGATTACCTATGCCAACTGAAGTTGAAGAGAGTTTCTGTAATTCCATAAAGTGGCTTGAACTTGTTTCAAAACCCTCAAAGACCAAAAGAGCCAAAAAGCATCCACTTATCTAAAATGCGTAATAACCTTGGACCCACTAATCCTATCAATACATTTAAATAATTCAGGTACACTGCAAAAATCAAAATCTTACCACATGTATTTTTCTCATTTCTAGTCAAAATATCTCATCACACTTAAAATAAGACAATCACCTAAAGAGTAACTTATAAGTGAGATATACTGTAAGAACTTGTTTTTAGGCAACAGATCTTGAAAATCTTATTTCAAGAAATCCTACCAAGATAACTTTCACTTGTTCCACTGGCAGATTTTTTTTGGCTTTAATTAAGCAAAAAAAAAAAAAAAAAAAAAAAAATCTGCCAATGGAACGAGTGAAAATTATCTTGGTAAGATTTCTTGAAATAAGATTTTCAAGATCTGTTGTCTAAAAACAAGTTCTTATATCTCACTGAAAAGTTACTCTTTAGGTGATTATGTCTTATTTTAAGTGTGATGAGATATTTGGACTAGAAATGAGAAAAATACACTTGGTAAGATTTAGATTTTTGCAGTGTTTTTATTTTCTTCCATTGTGCTTCTGTTTCTCCTCCATCTTTATGCGGGAAGGATAAATCGTTGCATTTCCCCACACCGCTACCCTGATGCATCTTTATTCCTCTCCGAGCCTTTATAGCACTGCCCTTTGACCCCTGAGATCAGTCATTTTGTAAGAAGAGTGTGACTGATCCTCCTGCAGCTCTCGCTCCTCCAAAGACAACCTGACAGCATCAGCCCATGAAAATTATCTTGGTAAGATTTCTTGAAATAAGATTTTCAAGATCTATTGTCTAAAAACAAGTTCTTATATCTCACTGAAAAGTTACTCTTTAGGTGATTATGTCTTATTTTAAGTGTGATGAGATATTTTGGCTAGAAATGAGAAAAATACACTTGGTAAGATTTTGATTTTTGCAGTGTAAAATGCAGTTTCTCACCTTTTCACTAAAATCAGAGTGAACATGAAAACCAATAAAACCCATGTGGTTTGATAAATGACAGTGGTTGTAGATTCTTATTTTTACATTCAGTTAATGATAAATTCTGCTGACAAAGTCTCTTGTGCCTCAGTGTTCATATAATAACCTTAGAATTTACTCCAAGCTATCATGAACCTCTACATAATCAGTGAATAAAGAAGAGGAAAATACCCGATTTTCACTGAAAAATGCAAATGCTAATATTATAAGATATGTTGATAAATCACTAAGAAAATGTTAAATGTAGAGGCTAAGTCAGCACAAAAATAGATCAAAGTATTTAACAGTTAAATTAGTACTCATTTACATTATGGAGAATAGTTTAATCATGTTCATTTCTAAAGTTACATGAAAAGTTTGTTACCTTTTCTGTCTGATTTATACAAAAAAAAAAAAAAAAAAAAGACTAGAAACAGAGGATTCCAGTAAAAGTGCGTCTTAATTATTTATCACTTTATTATGTCAAAGAGGAACGCACAATTCCCCTTTGTTGTCAGAAGTTAGGGGGATGGGATGCTCATTGTACTGCACCATTTACTGTAGTTTCTTGTACTGCCTTGCTCACTCCCACTCTATTTCTGCACAGAATGAAATAGCTTCCAACTGGATTTACATGAATTATGTTTTATGTTTGAACTGCTTCTGTGAGGCCAGCGTGCATCTGCTTCGTCTGTGTTTACCAGGATAGAGTGGAGAGGTACAGGCAACCATCTGGAGACATCTGCTCCACTTCCAGCCAGCACAACCAGGTCAGTAGTCTGAACCCTGAAACCTGCAGGTCAGCCTGGATACTGTACCTGAGGGACGCAGTCAGACAAGTCTAATTATAGCTTTATCTCTGTGTGGAATGTAGACGAACTAAGCGATATGTGGCGTTGCTGTGTGTGTGCTTCTGGTGACCACTGAAACACGCATGGAAGCAGCTCTGGAAGAGTTGAAGAGGGAGTGTGAGGCCAAGACAGGAAATGAAGGAGGGCCTAGACATGACAAAGATGAATGTGGGATGGCTCCGTCTATCTCTGACTCTTTCACTCACGTGTCCACATGAATACAGAAGAGCTGGGGAGAAAAGAGCAGAAGCCTTCTTTAGGGTTTGGAAATGAAAGGGAAAATGCCAAAAAAAAAAAAAAAAAAACTAGATGGAGAGCTTCTCTGGTCATTAACCCTTCAAGACTTACATCTACTAAGCTGGTGAATTCCAAATGAATATTTCTCTACATCTAACCTTTCCAAACATTTTGGAGTAATGATGACCTGAACTCCTCTGGCTATTTCAGAGTGTCAGCGACCTGCTCAAAAAGTGTAAAATACTCATCTACACTGTTTTCATTAAATGGGGGTACCAGTCTGCTGTTGTGAGCTAAATCAAAGTCTTTGGAAACAAGTGTTCAGAGAACGCAAACCTCCACCAAGCACCCCGAACGGTGTGCATGTGTGGATCGACTATTTTTTAAAAATTAAACGGTTTCAAGGTTGTTCCATACAGCAGAAAAAGTTGAAGCTTGGTACCAGTCATGTGTATGTCAAATTATATTACATTCCAATCAATATTTGTTGAGTTATAATGAAAAATGTGTCATAAATGGGATTTTCAATATTATTATTATTTTTTTTTTTCTTTTTCCCTTGTCTTGTCCAGCATCCTAACAGCAGAATGGTAGTCTGGCTGCCTTTTGGTGCTGAACAAATTTGCTTTGCCAAGGGTAACTTCATAAAGTATATGAAGCTCCCCTTGATATTCTACTGTGTTTATTATGCGTTTTGTTGAACCACATTTCGATGCCGGACCTGACCTGGGGGGGGGGTGAAGGGGAGAGAGCAAGAGAGAAGAAGGTGGCAAAGACCCTCACAAGGAAGTATCAACAATACAAACAGTAACAATCATGGTGATAATTATAATGGTAACAGTAACTACAACCAGAACTGAGTAAACTGGGCAGAAGAAAGAGAAAACAAAACAAAACAAAATAAAACTACAAAAAAATACAATAACATACATAAGACCTATTAAATGATGAATATGAGAAAAGAAAGCATGAACAAAATATCATATACCACGTTCACACAAATAATACCAGAAACAAATCCACACAACATCAGTTGTTCACATTCATCTGCTGTGACAGAGTGAACCAGGCAAACAGACTGAGGTGAAGAACACACACATGCAACCGCAACCGCACTCCCTCCAAGGATCAGGGACCGACCAAGAGGGCCCCAAGGCCCGGCCATCCAGCAGACACCACAGAGAGGGGGGATCCAGCCCGCCCCCCCCCCGAGAGGCAACAGTGTGCCCGCCCCAAAGATGGTCGAGGGAGGCCCCCCACCAGAGGCCCCACAGCAGCCGAGCACAGGCCCCAGGAGGCCAGGGACGCCAGCCGCCACCCCCCCGCCGGGGGCCGGCCACCCAGGGGCAGGCAAGGCGCCGGCCCCCGAGCCCCACGAGCCCAGGAGCCACCCATCTCCCCGGGCAGGGGTCCCACCCAGCACACCGGGCGGCCAGGCCGGCCCAGACCGCCACTCGCTGCAGGCCAGTGCGCACCCCGATGCCACAGCCAAGCGCCCTGGGGGCCCGGAGGCCCACCTCCCCATCCCACCAAGCCCAACCCCCAAACCCCACACACACCCCAGTCCCTCACTCACCCGCACAAGCATATGCACACACACACCCACTGACTCCCAGACATACACACCACCCATCCCACATGTTCGACCATTCACACACACACCCATACATACACACACCCACCCACAAACACCTCCACCCATGCCCATACACCCACCTACCCACATGCACGCCCACACGTACACATCTACATGTACACACATACCCACACATGTACCCACATCCATCAACAGCCCCTCCCACCCACCTGCACACACCAGACACGTGTATCCGGAGTGCCGCTCCCCCCAGCAGCGAGCAGCACCGCTGTGAGTCCCCCCAAGGCGCGGCACCCGAGCGCAGCCCCAGCACCAACCGCAGCCCAGGGCGGCAACACCAGCTGCCAGGAACCCCACCGCGGTCCACCACCCCACCAGCAACCGCCACACCCCCGATGCCCGCATACATACATCTTTCCCGGTCCCAACACGACCTGCGGCGGGCAAGAGAGCGGCTAGCCCAGCGCCGCCCCCCCCCCGACCACAGTTCCCATGCACACACATCCTTCATCCGAGGGCGGCAACCCCCCAGCAATGCAGCCAGGTGAGCCCCAAGCCAATGTTCCAGCCCCCCCCTCCCGGGGCCCCCCGCCCCAGACGGCGTCCAGGAAACAGGGGTGTGGGAAGACCCCCCCCTCCCCCTCGCCTCCCCACCTATCAGTGTTTTCAAGTGTGAGGTGTGTATACAAGCAATTAAAATTGAGGAGCATAACTGCGCACCACTGAGGGTGACACCACACAGGCAGCCTCACCCACCGGCACGGCACCGCCCACCAGGCGCCACGCAGCTCGCCCCCCAAAAGTGATTTTCAATATTAAATTGAAATGTCCAGAGTCCACATTCCACAGTGGATGTGGACAATTTTGTGCCAGATACAATATATTGTTATAAGCTACAGGTGGATCAAATTAGAGGCTAATCGGAGTAGTTTTGAATTTTTTTAATGAATTTTCGAAAATTGCTCAATGATGAGAGATAGGAAAATTTGAGATTTTGTGACCTTGAACTTTGGCCTACTTGGCCCAAAATTAAATGGGTTCATCCCAGGGCCTAGGCCTATCTGTGGGTACAATTTGGTAAAGATGGCTGTAATGGTTTTCCCGTAAAGTTGCTAACAAACAAACACACAAACAAACACACAAAGCAAAGTGATCACAATACCTCCTGGTGGAGGTAATGAATTGCAGATTTGACCTGATAAGGAATTCCTTAAGTTCCAACTCCTTCATATGGATGGCCTGCTCTCTTGTTCTCTCTCCCTCTCTTCTTGAAAAGGCTAACTGCATCTTCATCTGCTCTAATTTCTGCTTCATCAAGTTGTTTTAACTCAACCTCTGCAGCCAGTTCAGGAGCATCTTCAGTTGCTGATGTAGGTTCAGAATCCTTAGAAATTATGTTTCTCCAGTAATCCAGTTACTACAACCTGCTTCACAGTATCTTTTCAACCTCCTGCAGTAACTGCAATGTCAAACTGGTGGGCGATTTGTGCCAAGTCCACTTCATTACTTGAGGTGAGGGCCTCCCAAGTGAGATTTGCAGCAAAAGACTCCAAATCAAATCCCATGATGGTAAGTGCAGCGATTCACAGCTACGCAATAAATCAAAAGACACCAAGCATAAAACACCTGTGTAATGACAGGCTTATTTCATTCAGATCCCAGACGAGCCTCCAATCGTTACATTGCCCCCTAAAACAAACAGAACACGGACCGGGGCCGCAAGTTGGGAAACAAACTGCACAAAAACCAAGAAAAAAAAAAAAAAAAAAATGGTGAAACCCAAAGTAGGGCCCTTTTTTGGGGTTCTAAATGGAGACTGAAATTCTCAGTCACCCACTAAGTCTTTCATACAGATAAAGACATGAAAAGATGGGCCTTAAACTCTGGTGTGGAAATGAGAGTCACTGGTCAAGAAGAGGGGAGGACAAAAGGAATGGACCATGGCCAACCAGAAACTACATGGAGGTGGATGTCAAACAACCACAGGGATGTTATTTTCTAAACAGTCCACAGCCAACTGAGCTGGAAGCTCCAGCTCCTTTTAAAGCCTACCTGACTAATTACAGCCAGGTGAGGGAACCATGGCAGGTGACCCTGATAATCCCAAAGCACCTATGGCCAAGATCCTAACCCAGAGGGGAAAAACAACTGTGGGGTCATCTGTGCCCATAACAATCACTATTAATTCATTTATTCTCTGCATTTCTTAATGAAAATAAAGTATTTTCTTCCTATTTAATTTACTCATGAACATGTTAATTTAAAAAAAAAAAAGGTTATTGTATCAAAAAAGAAAAATCTGAAGCACAAGAGACTTTTTCAACAGCATATATCATTCCATCACCACATCCATTTGTCAGATTGTGAGTTTTAACAATGACTCAGGGTTGCAGAAGGTGCATTTTATCTGAATTGTTTCAATGTATTGATCGGATCAGTAGCACAAAAGTTATTAAACATTTTAGATCAGTAGATGCTTTTGGTCGCTGGCACCTGCTTAGGTCTTTGAGGGTTAAAGCATTTAAATGCTTGGTCACAAAAAAAAACCCTTTTTACAATGCTAATCTGTGCTTATCTGGCTTCTCTTTGTAGTCTTCTTGATAGTGTAAGAAATTAATGTTAAACCACACAATTTATCTTTCCTGTCAAATGATTTACTTATTTTATCATAATTCCCCCATTAGAGATTCTTATCAACAGTTGTACTCTGAAGAAGAAAAAAGGAAGATGAAGAATACATTCTACTAAGATTGTGTTTTTCAAGACACTCAAAGATGCTTTACAAAAAAAAGAATATAAAGAAGGGACAAATGGAGTGTGAGAAGTGAAGTATATACCCATCATTTGGAATGTGTTTCCATTTTCTGTTTCTTTGCTGCAGCCATGTGTCCAGAAAATGAAGAAATGTGCCAACAAATGCAGTGAAGAAGCAAATGGAAACGAACTATATAAGCATCATTCGATTTAGTGTGTAACATTGATTTGTATGATTTCCTACAGAGAATAAGGTTTATGATTTGTAGTATCTTGTATCTCGGTCAGTGTTCTGCATGCCGACATCAGCTTAACATGTCAGAGGAAACATATGCGTGTTTCCGTTAGTATTCACCCAACACCTCACTCCAGGAAAACCTGAGTGATAGGATTAAGTTGGAGCTTATTAGATTGAATCCGACTTTACGGGCTGTGTTTTGAAGCCACAAAGCATCCTCAAAGATTCGCCAAGTAAAGATAAGACCGATTTTACCTTCTTCTATAACCTTTCATTCCTTATCTGCTTCCCAAAGTATTTTTTTTAACAGTGCTCCATCTGTTCTCTGACCTTACTTTACAATTCACATGCTTCTCCAAACACTCTTCCCACCCGGTGCTTTCAGCCAAAACGACTTCCCATCAATAAGAGAGTATTTTTGTTGTGTGTTCCCCCTCTCTCTGCAGCTCAGTGGGTGTATGAATCTCCAGTGGGGATGGTTTACAGGGCTGCTTTCCTCTCCCTTAAATGATATGAGGGCTGCCTTCTACAGGAGACGCAGATAAGCGCTTAATGCATTACCCTGCAGAGCAACGTCCAGCACGGGCCCCATAAATCACATCATGGTTATACTTGAGTGTTGACTATGTGTTTGTGTCTGCTGGTGGTGGGGGTGTGCGTTGAGGGATGGCGGATTGGTGTTATCCCCACACACATGCGTTCATACACTTAAATGAGATATAGCATACACACATGGTGCTGCGTGCTGAAACACTGTTGATGTTAAATAGATTTTTCCCACACTTTCTTCACTGCGGTGGTTGTGTTGCTGGGATTTGTTTCTCTTCTGCCACACACTGAAATGCATTAATCAGAGCAAAATAGGGAATTAGGACAAAAAATTGTATTATTTCTGAATCACTGACTCTTGATAATAATGACTATGATGGGAGTAAGACTATTAATCATGAGAGATTTTTACTCAGAGAAAAACACTGATAAGTCCATCCAGCTGCAGAACCCTTAACCCTTTATAAGGCACTCATATAAGAACTCCGAATTCTAAATTTTAACTTTAGTGTGTTATCGGACAACAGTTTTCCTCCTCTTGCCATAAAAAATTCAAGCAGCACTTGCTAAAAAAGTAAACCCGTGCGTGTTTGTGTGGATTTGTTGCTGGTATTATTTGGGCTGTCGTTGTTTATGATATTCTATTCATATTTTCTTTTCTTATATTCCTCATTTAATAGGTCTTATTCATTTTATTTTATTGTAATTTTTATTGTTTGTTTTTTTTCTGTCTTTCTACCCAGTTTACTCAGTGCTTGTTCTAATTATTGTCACCATTATAATTATCACCACGGTTGTTATTGTTAGTATTGTTGATATTTTCTTGTCAGGGTCTTCACCACTTTCTTCTTCCTTTTTCTCCCCCCTTTACTCTTTCCTTCTCTCGTCCCCCTTTCTTCTCCTCCCCCCTGTTCCTTCATGTCAGGTCCGGCATCGAAATGTGGCTCAACAAAACTCATAATAAAGACAGTAAGATATCAAGGGGAGCCTCATATACTTTATGAAGTTTCCCTTGGCAAAGCAAATTTGTTCAGCACAAAAAGGCAGCGAGACTACCATTCTGCTGTTATGATGCTGGATAAGACAAGTTAAAAAAAAAACAAAAAACAAGTGAACACATGCAATAAAACAACTGTTGTGTCATAAACTGACAAAAATCACTCATATTCACTATTTACAGCTTCAGAAATTCTATAAAATCTCTCTGAATCACTGTATAATATTATAAAAACCAACATGCTTCTTGACCTCACTGAGGCACAGGATCTGCCCCATATTTAATGCTTGCGGACATTACCAAAAATAGTCACTTGCTCGATAAACATTGTTGACAGAGTTGAATGTGTGGTACAAATGGAAATGAAGCAAATGGCAATGAAAGAGTTGACAAGCTCACTTTATTTTAAGAGTTAAACATATTTTGTCTTAAAAATATTCATCATTAATGCCAGGTTTCGCTGAAGTGGATAGTGGATCTGTTCTGTATTCGCTTTGTATTTTCAGCTGAAAGTAAAACTCCTCCCATGGACGGTTTGAATTGCTTTTCCATCTGGAAAAACACTTAAAGCCACACAATAAACATTTACGTGTTAACAGTGTGTTGGGGCAGCAATGCATTACTGGACAATTGGTTGCAGCAATGTGCTTACTTTCACTTTTTCCAATTGTAAATTCAGGAATAATGGTTCCTTATCTCAATTCTTTTATGTGTTGCTGTCAGCTGGTAGGTGTTGATGTAAGGGACTATGAGCTTTGAGGAAGTAGTTACTCTCTGTCAGAAGAAGACAGTGCGTTTATTCGCCAGTGACAGGCTGTCATTAGGGAATAATTGGTTTCTTTTCCGATTTGTTCACCTTTACTTTGAGGTAGAGGAAAATGTCTCAATTCTAATGCCCCGTCTACACTAAGACACAAGCGTCTCTAAATGGATATTTTCCGTCGGATTTTTTTTTCCGTCCACACAACCACAAACTGGTACAAACACTCAGACACACAGTAGTTTCTGTTGGACTTCAGTCTGTGGACACTGAGGGTAATACTGGACGTAGCAGATACAGAGGTTTGAATCTGTCATGAGGATGAGCGGCATTCTTGGTTATGAACTTAAGTGTTGCTTCAGGTTGTTGAAGTGTATTCTTTACGTGATGTTGATTTGTCCATAATGCTGGTCTGATCCATCTTCCAAAGGTATCCGTGCTGACCTCAATCTACTGCAAGTCATAAACTGATTTACACACCTGGACTTGATGTTGGAGATATAGACATGGATTTGCAGCTATATTTGGTTGTAGAATAGCCCTGGTCTCAACATACATACATACATATATATATATATATATATATATATATATATATATATATATATATATATATATATATATATATATATATGCAGTGTTGTGCAAGTTACTTCCAAACTGTAATCCGTCACAGATTATTTGTCACTGTTATTTAAAAGTAATTCCCTACCTTACAATATTAGTGTCAGTATTGTAATGCGTTACATGACTCCTGTATTACTTTTGAATTCCATACAGACTCTCGTTATAAATGGCGTGCGCAATAGAACCCCCACACACACACACACACAGTCTTTGGATGCATGAATTTGCACCCCAAAATACATGTGGACGGATAGCTGAGTAAGTAACGCTACAGTCTACAATGTTCGAATCCCAGCAGGAACACTTGCAATTTTTTCTACAATTTACATGTTCAAACAGGGGGCGGGGCACAGAGGACACCAGTAGATAATTCCACAACTGATAAAGAATTCTAACTAGTCATAGAAACGTTAGCGTACCTTGTCATTGCTGATCACAGGGATCATGCTAACTAGCTTCTGTAAAACAGGGTTAGGGTTAGGGTTAGTAATGAGCATACGTCCATGTGGACAATGGACTGTCTTCTGCCGTCTTCACCCATTGGCTGAACACCAACTGGAAATAGAACTTTCCTGCAGCATTTTTGATTCTTTAAGGTCTCACGGTCTTGCTGTGTTTTTGTTTGTTTTTCATTTGAGCAGTTTAAATTATGAGCAAAAAGTGTATTGTAAGGCAAGCACTATTGAGCATGTACTGAAAATTGAAAATTTTACTGAAAACTGATTAGTAATGCCTTCCACTACTGCATTACAACAAAAAGTGATCCGTAACTGTAATTAGGGATGCACCGATACTGATACAAGTATCGGCATCGGCTCCGATACTCAGTGTGTGTACTCGTACTCGTACTCGTAAAAGATATCCGATACAAATGCACCGATACCACTTACGGCAGTGTGACATTCCCAGTTCAGTGCAACAGGTACGCGGCGGTGGAATAATGTGTGGGGAGTGTGAAGAGTGTGGAGATTTTCAAAATAAATGACGGTGATAAAAGTAACGCTGACTGCAAGTAATGTTAAAGGCACAGACGGATACGGACGCAGCGTTCTGTCCATCCTCTGTGTACATTCCATCTGTTTTCCAGGTGCTGGCGGATGCATACCTAGATTGAGAATACCAGCAGGAGTACGAAGCGGTGCGGACCGTGCCGCCAGCAGAAGTGAAAACGAAACTTATCACTCATTTCTCTTCCTGCTGAAGCTAAACTGTTAAACCTTACCAGTGAAAACGCTGCAATATTAGTTTCACATTAGTGTTACCTCTGTTGTCTCCATGTTTGTTGTTACTGACTTTCTTCTTCTTCTTCTCTAAAAACTTTACTCTTCTTCGTGGTATTTGTCCAGTATGATTAATTCAGAGCGGCGCCCCCAGTGGATTCATTGAGAAACGTTCATTCCAACACATTAAATGTCAGTAGCAGTACTTTGTTCCAGTCAGACTAATGACAACAACGATAAAGTACATTTACAAAAGGAACTAAGAACTGGAATGGGATTATTAAGTACTCGTATCGGTACTCGGTATCAGCAAGTACTCAAATGTAAGTACTCGTACTCAGTCTGGAAAAAAGTGGTATCGGTGCATTCCTAACTGTAATGCACTACTTTTGTAACACGTAAGTCCCAACACTGTATATATGTATATACACATAAGCTGCAGTCCCAAAGCCACTGTAGAGAAACAGCCAACCCTTTACTAACTGATGAAAAGAAATTTGGGCATGAAACATCAAGATGCATTAGGAGTCCTGTCACTGAGTTAAAGATTCAAACTCGTACTTTACCGCTGCTCACAACAGCTGGTACTGCTCCTGTTACACTCCTGCAATCAATGTCCTACAGTTTAAGTCTCCATTATCTAAAGGCTGGGTTTTCGGACATGTTGTGGAATCTGGTTCAATGTTGTAATTAACCTTTATAACCCTAAGCACATTTTTGAGTGTCTTTGCACAAAGGGTCTGTACATGGAGCGCTGCAGCAGTTCAAGTCTGCAGTCATCACTGTATATAAAACATGACAGAGGAGAGAATGACTCTATCTGTTCTTTCAATCTATTTTTTTTTCCTGTTTTCTCTGGTGGTTGCTTTGTAGAAGGAGCCAAAAAGTCACGGACATACCTTCCTTCCACCGTCTTGTCCCATAAGAATCAATGACCCCTATGATCTGCTGAGGCAGACATCATTGTTTGTGAGTGTTTTCGTTCCGTCGTGTCTGTCGAAGGACCCTGTTTGGGAGTCCGGTTCGACTGGATATCCTCACCGCTTAATCATGTTGCATTAAGTCAAGTGTCTCCGCCCTGGCCGCATGCCAACAGAGGTCAGCCTGGGCTCCCTGCCTACGAAAACACAACACAAGTCTCCCCTCATCCCTCCGTTACTCTAACAAGGAAGAGCACTGCAGGGAGAGGACTGTGTGTTTAACTAGCGTGTGGAGTTTCCACAGATAAGTATCTCTGAAAGAGGCCCTGCTCATTTCAAGTAGGACTGACAAACCACTTACACATGTGTGCATGTGTTGGTTCAAGTGCATGTGTGTGTGAGTTATGACCAAATTGTTCTAACCATGTCAGTCTGGGTTAAATCCATCTGCAATCCCTATCGCCAGCTCCACCCTGTCTTAAGGAGTGATCTCACCTTCCAGACAGCTCTTTGTTCTCACAGTCCTTGTGTCAGTGTCAGCTCAGGCCCAGAGCTTTCATCCACCTCTCATATACACATCCAGGACAGGGTATTCACACTGTCTGCATGCACACTATTAAAAATTCTTAACATTTACAAACCTTTTCTGAAACCAATGACAGATGGCTCACAAAGTGACACTATGAAAAGACTCCTCGGTGTTAAATGCCATTGTGTTTGCGTATGTCAGAACACAAACACATTGTTTATCCAGATACATTCTTGTGTAAACCAACTAGACACTGATGCACGCATGTCTTTACCAGTTGGTGTAGCCTCTTGCTTTTTCATATAGTCACATGTTGTCTGGATGCAAAGTATCTACAGTACAATCTACTGAAACACACAGCAAATACACATGTAGTACTGTAAATATTCTTATTCTTATTCTTATTCTTATTCTTATTAATAACTGAGGAGCCATTGTCATCCAATGCCAGGTTCTGTGGAAGAAGGAAACCCATACTACTGGAAATGTTATCAACATTTGTATGAAAGAACTGATCATAAACATAAAACCATACTGCAAGTGTAAAGATTGTGATGGAAGAGACATGTTTTCAGTAAGGTCACACCTAAGGTAACCAAAAATACAATACCACTGTTTTCCTCTGAAGCATCCTGTACAGTCAGGAATTTTTAATAAGGTGTGGCAACAAACATTTTAACATAAAGTCATATGTCTAACAGGTTGGAGTGACAGAAAGTCTATCAGGACTCCCATTTTCTACAGCATTGCAGCAGCAATCTGTCCTGGTGTCAATAAAATGCTTTACATTGTGACAGTGAAATGTAAGAGCTATTGTCTCTGCCAGTGTCATAATGCAGCATTTATAGCTACGTATCTTCATTTTGTTGTTATTTTAATTATATATTGTAGGTGTGTATGATGATAATGACATTTTGTGCAGGCTATGGTAGGCACATTTTAATTGAACTTGCACATATCTGGAGCATTTTGGATTATATTACACTACCAATCAAAAGTTTGGACTCACCTGGTTTTTCTTTATTTTCATGACTATTTACATTGTAGATTCTCACTGAAAGCATCAGAACTATGAATGAACACAAATGGAATTATGTAGTTGAAAAAAGTGTGACAAAACTAAAAGCATGTTTTATATTTTAGATTCTTCAAAATAGCCACACTTTATGAGGTAGTCACCTGAAATGTTTTCCAACAGTCTTGAAGGAGTTCCCAGTGATGCTGAGCACTTGTTGGCCATCTGCGGTCCATCTCATGCCATTTAAATGAGAAGGTGAGTCCAAACTTTTGACTGGTAGTGTACATTTAATTCATTTAGTTTTCTGATCTGACCCTTGTGAGGGTCAGGGGGATGCTGGTGTAATATGGAAAAGTAGGGTACACTCTAGATGTGTTTCCAAGTCATCACAGGGCTGACATATACAGACAAACAAACATTCACACCTATGGGGGATTTAGATTGACAAATTAACCTTTTAACCCTTTAGAGGGCACTCATTGAAATACTCTGAAATTCTAAATTTCAACCTTATTGTGTTATTACCTCTGCCAAGGAATGGCGGAGGTTATGTTTTCATCAGGGTTTGTCTATCTGTTTGTTTGTCTTTTAGCGAAAAGTTATGGATGGATTTGGATTACATTTTTAGGAAATGCTGATACTGGCACAAGGAACAAATGATTAAATTTTGGTGGTGATCGGGGGGGGCACTGATCTGCCTTGGTGGAGGTCTGCGCTATCCAAGTGCTTTTCTAGTTAGACAACAGTCTCCCTCCTCTTGCCATAAAACATCTGAGCAGCACTTGCTAAAAAGTAAACACATGCAATAAAACAACTGTTATATACCCCAACTGACAAAAATCACTGATATTCACTATTTACAGCTTCAAAAATTCTATAAAATCTCTCTGAATCACTGTATAGTATTATAAAAATGTTTGTGGAAATTACCTAAAAATAGTCACTGGCCTGATAAATGGTTAAGGTGCATGTCTTCGGAGGTAGAAAAAAACCTCACAAACTCCACCCAGAAAGGCAGAATTGAACCCAGGACCTTCTTGCTGTGTGGTGATAGTGCTAACCACCGCCTGTGCATTACAAATCAAGACAATTGTATCAGCAGATCAGTTGAAAGTTCAAAGAATCAACAAATGAACACCAGGCTTTTTCAGTGAGATTAAAATAATGGTTGGATGAATGACTAAACTATCAGTCAGTCATATAAAATCTGTTTATTATTATTATTATTTACTGGGTTAATCAGATCAAATTGCTGCAACCTGTGAAAACATCATTCAGGAAATGGCCCAGTTTTTATCTCAGATCATCATGACATTGTTCAAGTGACGAGATAGTCATCATAAGCTCATACCTTCTACTGTAAACCAGTATGAGCACCAGCTGTGTGGTTGACTTCACACAGTTCCCCATGAGAAGAAATAAATAGATTCAGAAATCACAATATTTTTTCCCAGAAAGCATTTAGTCATGTCATTTTCACAGTTGTTTTCCTGTGTCTCTTTTTTTTTTTTTTTTTTTTTTTTATTTCTTTATACACTGTCCTTCTGATGCTGAACATGACATGAGCAAGAAGAGGGCCATGTTTTCTCCATGCAACAATCACTCCATTCAAACCTGGGATGAGAAATGCTGCTTGCAATCTGTTCCCACAGATCAGTGTTTCCACAGTGGTTGACTTGATGAGGAAAGGGTTATGCATTTGGTGCGACAGGTAAACACACAGTTGCCTGGCAGCCTCATGATAAGGTGTGTGTGGGAGAAAACTTTCTTATCAGTGTATGTTTCCATCATAGGCAGGTGCGTCCCCTCACCTCCGTTGTTTGCTAAAAAAAAAGTAAACTCTGAATGAGGAAGTGATGTGTGCTAATAAAACACAAAAAGTTAAACTTGCATGACTGTTGCATAGGAGAGTCAACACCGCAGGCACCCATGTACTGACACTCCCAACTCTCTCACACCCACACACACACACACACACACACACACACACACACACACACACACACACACACACAAACACACTCAAAAAGCAGTGTCTATTATCTCCTGCTTCCATTAAGTGGTTTTAAGCTCTGCACACTTGTCACGCGGTCAATCTCTAATGAATTCTCTGTTTGAGAAATGGAGGCAATAAAGGGGGAGTAGATGAGAAGAGGACAGTGTTCTGTGTGCAGTCTGAGGTGTAATGAAGTCAGGGATATGTATAATGTATACTCCCCTGGCCATGGCCAAAGTCCCAGTGCTGTATCATTTTTATGGCGCGATCCTTCTTGGGTGCCACGGCTCGGCCAAAGAAGAATCCAGCTCAGCGACGCCCCAGTTGAGGGATTACATAGGTTCACTTTCTCCCTTCCTCACCCCAGATTTCCATCTCAGCTCACTCTGTCTCCGTGGGGCCCGACTCCCCACTCATACATTCTCACATCATCCCTTTGCTCTTTTACTTAATTCAGTAGGAAAAAAAAAAGTCTACCTATATAACACCCAGTGGACTTGAATAATGAAAGAGTAAGAAAATTGATTGATTTTACTCATTTTAAAGTTTGGGATGTGAGTCATTATGAATTCTATCTGACTTTGCTGCTTTTTTTATGTGAGAAGCAAACAGACTTGGATTCAAAAGTTCATATTGCCATAATACAGAGTGTATCCAAAAAAAAAAAAAAAAAAAAAGAAACTACACATTTTGACAAATTACCCCCAGTTCCGCATTTGATAATTTTTGGAATTTTCCTTTCTGGATGTCTGTAGGTAGGGGATTGGTGGATATTTGTCCAAATTTACAATCCCATGCTTTCATGCATGAGTGAGCAGGGGCAAATTGCGCAATCCAAGTTAAAACTGGTTTGCACAAAGTAGCGGTGGGATTTAAATCCAATCAAAGGTCATGAGAGGGGACAGTGGGCATCCATCTTGTTTTCCACAAAATTGCTTTTTTTGGTTTACTCTACCCCTACCCCTACCCCTAACCCTAACCCTAACTTGGTCTGTCCTCAGTGACATTTTCAGGCCTAAACAAGTTGAATTAACTTTGAAAGGCAGGAACAGCTGCCATGGGTAAAGAAATGAAATTGACATGGTGGCCAAAGTGTTAATCCTGTAACCTAGCAATTGTGTGGAAAACAAGATGGATGCCCATTGTCCCCTCCCATGACCTTTGATTGGATTTAAATCCCACTGCTACTTCACGCAAACCAGTTTTAACTTGGATTGCACAATTTGCCCCTGCTCACTCATGCATGAAAACCTGGGTCTGTAAATTTGGATAAATATCCACCAATCCCCTACCGACTGACGCCCATAAAAGAACATTCAAAAAATTAAAAAATGTTTCAAAATGTATAGTTCTTTTGATACACTCTGTATATATGGTATATATATTATTAGTGTGGGGAGTAATGCATTACAGAAGTAATGCATTACAGTAACAGATTATTTTTTTGCTGTAACACAGTAGTGTAAGGCATTACTAATCAGTTTTCAGTAATATTTGACTCTGTCCATGTTCAATAGCACTTGCATTACAACTCAATTTTCGCCCATAATTTAATTGCTCAAATGAAAAAACGAAAAAAAAGGCAGCGAGGCTGTGAGACCTTAAGGCAGTGGTTCCCAACCTTTTTTGGCTCATGACCCGATTTTAAATAACAGTAACAAGTAATCTGTAATGGATTGCAGTTTGGAAGTAACTTGCACAACACTGTATATTGTATACTGTCTATTTAACTCTCCCACACTGACAGACATTTTTCCAAAGAAATAACAATTGTCACATTATATTAGTTTTACAAAATATTTCTATCTCTATATGTCAACACAGCACCTCAAAAATTAACACAATTTGTTACAAATACTGGGATAAACCATTGTTTCTGTCCATGGATGTAATACAGGACGCAGCAGACGCAGAGGCTTTAATATTTCATGAAGCTGAGCAGTAACAAGTGTTAAGTTCTAAACTTAAGTTTCCTTAAGTGCTGGTTGTGGTTGTGGAAGTGTATTCTTTACATGATGTGGATTTGTCCATAATGCATGTCGGGTCTGTCCCCCTCAATCTACTGCTGGTCATACATTAATTTATACACCTAGATTTACACCTAAATTTGATGTTTCAGGTGCCTGTTTATTACATGTTCGTTGCAATAATACAAATGTGTAAAATGGGGTGTAACACTAATGTCTTCAGTTCATTTCAATATGTTTTACAAAGTACCTGCATTAATGTGAATGAGGGATACATTTAGTTAATATTTAGAGAGACTATTCAGTCAAGGGGAAACATATGAAGTGTTAGAACAAAATTACAGCAAATATTATGAAAATGTTACAAAAAAAAACATTCAACTTTACCTTGTCCATAGAGTTTGAATTAGCAACATGACCAAAAGTTAACCAAACATATCCGCATTCTAAATATTTAAATATAGCTAAAATTTTTCCAAATATTTAACATGTTTGGCCATATTATAGAGTTGGATTGAATTTAGTACTTTTGATTAACACAGTGGTTCTCAACCTTTTTTGGCTCATGACCCCATTTTAACATCACAAATTTCTGGTGACCCCTGATATTCAAAACAGAGACATTTTTCTCTTGGAGATGTCTTAGCGGGGCCAGGTGGGTGAAGGCATCTTTCCATTCTCTGTTCGGTCCAGTTTTCTGACTGCGACTGTGTCCAGGCAGGTTGAAGCATAGTAAGGCATGTGGTCACATGATCAGGTCCATCAAGATATGTCCTCTCAGATATTATATCCTGCATTTTATTAGGAAAAGAGTGTGGTGTTTTAATTATAATGAAATATATATTGAATTATTAAAGAAAATTTTTTATTAGTAATTTTTTTTTTTTTTTTAATTTTCTAGAAAGTTCAGGTGACCTCATTTGAATTCTAGGCGACCCTACATGGGGTTGTGACTCCAAGGTCGAAAAACACTGGATTAAAATATCATTATTAACTAATTTATTGCTGCTTCATTCTATCTGCTGCATAAATTGCGGTCCAGACTGAAAATGTCTGTGTTTCTCAACAGTCCTCTGTTTTTGCTCAACACTATTTCATTTTAATCCAATTCATCTAACACATAATATCAAATTATACCACGACGGCAAACAATATAATTGAAATTCTGTCATCCATGGAATCCATGGGGCTTAGGATATTGTGATGAAAGATTTTTGTCTGAGGATAAAATGAATTTGATCTGAATCAAGAACCTCTTTCTTCTCATTCTTCATTTTCATCATTCCCTGCTAACACTGTACTTTGTCTAAATGTCTTCTTTCAGCCTTAAATACTCAGTGTGCTGCACACGTGCACATGGTGATGGTAATGTATTCACGCATGGCTTGTGAATCATATGTTGTCTTTCCTTTCTTCATTCACAATCACAGGGTGTGTTAACATGAAGACATGACACCTTCTAAATGAGCTCAGCACTGTTGTCTGGATCTAATAAACAGGTGCTGAGTGAAGTAACGCTGATGACATTTTAATGCATATCATACCCACTGAGTAGGAACTGTTAATATCTGTTCAGCTAAAAATATGTCGTAGCCCATAATGGATAAGGATAGAGCCTACGGATTTAGTTTATAAGTGACAAATGCTGTGTTTTTTATGCCATCTAAAACATGTAGATGCACTTGTTTTGTTAGATTTACTCTATTTGGCTTTGCTTCGAACTCTGGGGAGCGTTGCATACAGTAATAAAATGCTGATCGTCCTTTAAGCTTTGTCCAGAGAGGAGTCTAAGCCTAAACCTATTTGATTTGCTGTCAGGGGATGTAGTTGATATATGAAGTGTCACCAGCAGGCCTCAGACCCTCTAATCAATTTCCTACAGCCCCAAGAACTGCGGAGGCCCACTAAATCACCGGGCTGCCCTGTCCTCCAACAAAAGAGTTTAGACGCTACATTATCCAGTTGCTGTGTGTCCCTCTACTCGTTGAAAACAACCAGGAAATACATGCAGCCATTAGACACATGCAGTGAACAGTTGACTCTCCAAGCCTGATGAGCTTGTTGCTCCAGTGGAAAATAATGACGGCAGAGCGCCTGGTTTACTGAGACGTAAAGGACTTGGAGAGGATTACTCTCATTATGTCAAGCTGTACAGACTCAGTGCTGCTGTTATAGGAGCCAACTACATTAAAGTCTGGAGCCGCAATGTATCTCCACTTTATTAAGCAGCAGAGTGGGAAGGTTGTCATTGGCAGGCATTTTCTCAGCAATCACATCAACCAAATTAACCTCATTGTTGTGCTTTTAAGACGGTAGTGGAGGATGTCACAGACTGAGAAGGGCCTGACGTTTAGATTTTATGTTTTATAACCAGCATCTGGGGGGTTTTAACACTAGAACTGCCAGTGGGTCAAATTTACCTGCAGGTCTATTACACGTTACGCTTAATAAAACAATAAAGCATCATAATTTTCATCTAAAATTGTGTTGTGTTGTGTTGTGTTACAGTCACTAGTCGCTTTTCCTTTGGCCCTCAAATTGTGTGAATATAACTTGCACAAAAAAATTTACCTAATGGAAAAATGACAATTTCAACAAAACTCTCTTTCAATTAAAAGTTTTTGCACCGGCAAGAGGTGGTTTTTCGGGGATATTGGTATACCACGCAAAACTGCAATGGAAAGACCTCAACTAGAGTCACATGAATTTAAAAAAAAAGGATATTGATGGACGAACAAGCAAAGAAGAATAGTTTTAAAAGAAACATGGCGCAGTATGTGTGGACACACCAGGAAACTGAACCATTTTTTTTATTTAGTATGGGATAGAGGGGTAATATATAATAATACTGAATATATCTGTAAATCAACACAATATTTATGTTTGTCGGGATGTTTATGGAATGACTTCTCGTGTCATAAATAATGTAATAAATAAACAAATCATCGCATTTGTGGTTTAATGGAAAAAAACAACATTACGCACTTATTTTTTCTACAGTCAGTAAATATTAAAGTTTTGCATATATGTCCAATGGAAAAGCCACTATTGTCAGGCATTTTCTGGTCGATTTTAACACTAGAACTGCCAATGGGTCAAATTTACCTGCAGATCCATTGCACATTACTCTTAATAAAACACTGAAGCTCCATAGATTTTGCCTAAAATTGTCTTGTGTATATCTGTTGAAACAGGAGAATATCTAGCTTTTTTTTTCTTGGGGGACTGTTATCTATATGTTTTTTGTTTTGTTGTTTTGTTTTGTTTGGATTTTTTTGTTTAGCTTAGTTTAGTTTTGTGTTTTTTCTTCCCCTCATGCACCAGCTGCTATATGATGCCATCAGTGTCTAATCACATTTTCCCTATTTCCATAAGAACACACAAAATCTTCCAGACACTTCTAGAAATCTTCACTTTGAAAAGCCTTTTCAAAAATCTTAGTTTTTACAGCTTTATTAGATTCTAGATTCTACCCAGAGCTTTTTATACTTCTAATTTATAGTCTATCTATCTATCTATCTATCTATCTATCTATCTATCTATCTATCTATCTATCTATCTATCTATCTATCTATCTATCTATCTATCTATCTATCTATCTATCTATCTATCTATCTATCTATCTATCTATCATGTCAAATTTTGTGTAAACTATCCCTTTTGAAAACATCCCTTTTGTAAACTGACAGAGCATACATTTCTAGGCGCATTTATTTAGTGTGTGATCTAAAAGATATGCCATTATAAGATGTTACATACATTTGTAGATTAAGAAACAGAGATTTATGAACCAAAGAAATTTCCATTTAGCCTGATTTGTCATCATTAGAAGACATCAATAGAAAGTGATTGGGGTCTCAATTATATTTTAATTATCATGCAGGATATTATTAAACAACCTCAAATTTTGGCTTTAGATATTCTGCGGTGAAAAAAATGGGTTAAAAAAAAAAAAAAAAAGGACATTTTTGTGGACTAGAAATGGTGCAAGGGGTAAACTTGACCTGTTAGGAGGTTTTGGGTGTATAGCAGTATCTGGGGTTCTATAGTATTATTGTGTTTTATTATTGTGTATTTGTAAACTGGGAACTCAGAGGCTGAAATGATTCTGAATCAAAAAGCAACAGTGGAATTCTCATATTTGTACATTATATGTCACACTATAGACACGATAATCACAGACAGCATTACACCAGCATTAAAAAGGCAAAGTGAACTGAAATAAACATATCTCTGTTTTTTGGGGCTATAGACACAGATTGCAGCTTAAAACTGATAGTTGGGAATTTAGCGTCGAGTGTTTACGTGAGCAGGGCTCAAGAGTGGTATTTTCCTTTTTCCTGTGACCTGCCGTCATCTGCGCTGTCTGATTATATTCAGATTTGCCTGATGCTGTGCCAATGGTGTTGTGTTCCAACATTAATCACCCAGCAACAAAAACCTCCAAGCTACTACAATATCTGGCATCTTTTTGGGAAAATATTAGAGACAAATGTAACAACGAAGAGCTTTATGACAATGGAACACAGTTTAATACATCCTCCAAGAGAACAACTGAGTCACATGTCAGTTTTTCCATGTGCACATAAATCTCTTCATCTGTTCTGCTTTTATTTACTTGCTTATATATTGGCATTGATGTCAACTGTCCTTTTGCTCTGTTGATGTATTTACTTATTGGCATACAGATCCAAATTGCCTGGATGTGTGAAAATAGACTCTGTGATTCTGTTCCAAGTCCAAATTTCCAAGTCCGAATGCCAGACACACTCTGATAAACATCTAACTCTGCAATCTGCAAGACCACTACGGCAAAAACATAAAACCAATAGTTTAAAGCTGTAAATTATTAAGACAGTAAGATCGAAGTATTTTAAGCAAATCCAACTCCTCACTGTGGGTGATTTGGCTTCAATGATGAATTAGAGGTTGTTAATTAGAGTGTGTTATCACAAATGGGCTTCGCAAAATGAGAGTAAACCAGAGTTAAAACTTAATGAAGTGCAAAGAAGCATTAGCTCCTTTTTTGGCCTTAAACAACACAAAGTCATTTAGTTCTCTGAAAAATTTGTTAAAAATGTGTGTTACTGCTGCACAAGCATAGCACATGCACAAGCTATAAAAACTGGTATCACATTTAATATGCAAAAATGTAGGCGAAGTGTGGAACTGGTTTCATTTTTTACCCAAATATACACCAGTGACCAAAGCCATCTGGTTAGAGACATTTTTTTGTGTTTCAGTTAAAAAATCATATTTATATTTATATTTGATTTCTTATTAATAATATATGCATATTATATGAATGTTTGATTAATAATAGCATCAGTCTTGATGTCATTGTGTGATGCAATCCTATTGGCTGCTAAGATTCTAAAAATGTAAAGAAAGAGAAGTGGAACCGGAAGTCTGGAGCCCAGGAGCATCACAGTCTTTTGACCATCATGGAATTTAATTTAGGAATTAATCTGTTGTTTGTATCAAATTAAGTTTTAAGTAAAGACAAAAAACAGAAAAGTTTGAATTCCAGACCCTTTGTTTATTGATACATGTTGTGTACAGAAGAACTCCGAGGTACACGGCTAGTGAGTTAACACGCTGCACTCACACATCTAATGATCTAATATGTATAATAACTTTACAGCCACTAATCCTATCAATCCATGTAAATAATTGGTGTAAAATTCACTTTGTCATCTTTTCATGGTCATCAGATATGACGTTCAGAGGCTCCGTGGTGAACGTGGAAACACCGTCATCTTCTACAACATTGATTCACCAGTAAAACCCATGGAATTTGATCAGTGACAGTGGATGGAGACACTGGGTTTATCTTCAGTTAATGATAGATTTGACTGGAAAAGTCACTTTTTCTCACGTTTTCTCTGTTTTTGATATAACCCTCAAATGTAATCTCAGCATGATGATTAAAATACATGATCAGTAAAATGACTAATACCTGATTTTCATGGAAAAAGTAAAAATGGAGAGGATAATAATATGATAAATGGTGATAAATCACTCAAGAAAGGTTACATAGAGAAAAAATTATAATTTGGGAAATAACAGTAACACCAGGTCTTTATGGGTTAAATATTCTTTTACCTTTGTTGTGATTTTTTTCTCTTCTAAGGACTTAATTGTCAAGGTATGAATAATCATACACACAAAAACAAAAAAATCAAACCCAACACATGTGCTTAAATACACATATTCTTCATACAACAACAAAAATATCTGAACTCAGTGGTACATTCACCACGAGCAGAAGCATCTACTTTCAATTTTCCTACAGATTTAACTCACCTGCCGAGGCTCAAAAAACTGCTGAGAGTCAAAACAGCAAAGGAACAACAAAACTCACTGAGACTTTCTGCCAAAAGTAATGTGCAAATTTCAGTCTTTTTATCATCATATATTATTATTGAGCCCTAGTTGAACATTCTCATATACTTGGAGCATTGCATGTTGGATTCTAGGCTGATGTTGGCAGCAGCTAGTCTCAGCAGGTTATTCCAACACAAGAATGTCACAATCAAGCACCCGATGCAAATCCAAATTGAGAAATACAGTAAATAAATAAATAAAAATCACTTTATTTACACACACACTATGCATCCACACTCAGCATGACCTTTAAAGCAGAAAGTCATGGGACTTGTAGTGCTAATGTGTAGTCTGGTTCAGTGGAAATACTCGACCAGAATAAGGAATAAGGGTGAATGTTTCCATCACACAATGACAGAATTGTCGTTCGCCCCTATTTGTGTGTTATTGCTTTGAAAGAACTCCACGCTACATGGAAGAACAACAAGCTCAGTGCTACAACTGTACCCTGCAAATGGCAAGTTTTTTACAAAGACATCTTCTTTTATGTGCCAGTTTGTTTTTTTGTGGGGATTTTGACATTTTTAAAACCACAGGATGCCTTTTCATGTGTACAAGTTCCACCAAAAAACATTATTTTGCAAAGCCATTGTGGCAGGATCCTTTACCCACTAGCCACACACCTGTACCCATATTCCATAATAATAATAAAATAATAATAAAGGGTGCTGGGCCCATCTACAGCACTACATTGTAAAAAATGACTGTAGAATTAACACCAAAAAGTTCTAAAATTGCAACATAAATAACCTGTAAGTGAAAATGCAATGCAAAGTTGTTTATTTGAAAAGATTTTAGTGTTAATGATTAAATCAAATAGTGTAATTTTTACAGGAAGAGTATGTTAACAAAACCAGATTTGTATGTACAAATTATGTATTTATATTGTTTTAAGAAAATAAAACTGTAAATTGAAAAACAGTGTGTTGCCGTTTAAATTGCAAGACCATAATGTTGAAATAACAGACAATTCTCATACTTTGTTTAGTGAAAACGTAATTTAAAAAAGTTAATTTAACATTTTAAACCTATAAATATCACCAAAATCTAATGTTAAATCTACATGTTTACAAAGCTAAATCTACATGTTATTCTGTAAATATGTTTATGGTTTGATGTGTTTTTTACAGTATTGTTCTAGTAACCACAGCTGCCAGGTTTTTTTGTAAAAACAACAGGATTGTTTTTTACAGTGTAGCACAATGATAATTAAGTGGAGATTGGTCTGGATATGCAAAAACACTTGTGTACACATTTTAGTACTGGTTTATTTATCACTGTTTTTCTGTGTTATATTACATAGGCCTGCTGGATCAGCGTCATGTACTGTATATCTTCATCTTATCTAGAAATCAGAGCATCAGACTTCAATACACTTTTAAATAGATTTTTAATGAGGAACAATAAAATAAAGTTGTCATAGAATTCTGAAAACGGCCTTTTGTCATCATTATATCTCTTTTAGTTGTGTATCTGGCCTATTCCCAGCACATAGAAACTTTTTTAAGAACTATGGAAAATAGGACACAGCGACACCTGGTATGCATCCTTCATGTGAAGACAACTCGTTGCACTGGTTCATATGTGCTATGAAGCAGATTCTTTATTTCTGTGGAGTGGGTGCACATGGTGACTCTGCCTAAAACTCACTGGTATGAAATAAGAAATAGAAACACACATATGCACAGTTTGTACACTGTTGAAATATCTTGACCCTCTTAGATAATCATCATTCTCAACTATGTGTCCTTTTCCTAAAAAAATGTGCAGAACAGTGGTTTTGATCTGCAAATAATCACACACACACACACACACACACACACACACACAAACTCACCTGTAAATAGCCCTTGTCCTTGTTTTGCTTAATGTCTATGAACTATTCTGTCTTGTCTCGTGTCTATGAACTTGTATCCACTGAAGTCTATGAATTAGTATGCCAGATGTTTTGTCTTGTATTTTTTTGTTACCCTTGTCACAATGTTTGTCTAGCACTAAATTTTAAAAAAGGAAAAAAAAAAAACTGTGCAGAGCAATTGAACTGAGGAATAATGGAACATTACTCCTGAATTGCCCTGATTAGTAGCTTAGTAGTAGCTTCACTTAACTAGAGGTGGCAGAAAACATTGAATGGCTTTGGCCATATAAATTAAGTTAGAAAGAAAGAAAGAAAGAAAGAAAGAAAGAAAGAAAGAAAGAAAGAAAGAAAGAAAGAAAGAAAGAAGGAAAGAAGGAAAGAAGGAAAGATAGGACAGACAAATAGATAACCTTGCTTATTCACAAATATGTTCATTAATATGCATTGTCTCTTCATAAATAAATGAATGACTGAATGAATGTAAATGTCCAGGCATTCTTTACTCATGTAGAAATACAGATATTTTTCATAAAATGTTCTTGGTAGAAGTAGAAGTACTGATTCAGGCTCTTTATTTCAAGTACAAGTACAAAAGTACAAGCTCTGAAATGTACTGAAATCATGACACTGAAAAGTTTCTATCTGGTGTTTTAGCAAAACTACTGGTTCTAACGGGTTCTCCTGGTCTTAACCTCTCACTGAACAGACAATAGGTGGTGCAGTGGTAAGCACTGTTGCCTCACAGCAAGAAGGTCCTGGGTTCAATTACAACTCGACCAGTGGGGGGCGGGGCAGATGTATGGAGTTTGCATGTTCTGCTTGGGTCTGCATGGTTCTCTTTGGTTACTCCAGCTTCCTCCCACCATCCAAAGACATGCTCCTTAATTGGTCTAAAGGTGTGATTGTTTGTCTCTCCATGGGAGGTGTTCTCAGTCTTGATGTTGGGAAGACTCAGTATGATACAAAATAATGATTGAAAATTCCCCTTGAAAGCATTAAGTACCTCTGCACTTCACCTGCTGTCAAACGTGATTTTTGCCGTTTGTTTGCTCATCCTTATCTTGTAAAATTGCTGGCAGGGAGCGCCTTTAATCCTACAGATGAAAGGTGCGGGTACATTCACAGAAATGCATTTTATGAATGAGGTGTCATAAAATGTTGACACTTTTCAGCTATATTGTCATTTCATTGTGTGGATATGTTATGTTTTGTACTTGTCAGTGAAACCACAGCTACTGTATTTATTTATACTCAGCAGTGTTAAAACCAAGGGATCACACTGTTAGCTATTTATATGTAAAGGGTTTTTCAACCTTGGGGTCGGGACCCGATGTGGGGTCACTTGGAATTCAAATGGGGTCGCCTAAAATTTCTAGTTATTGATTTAAAAAAACAAACAAAAAAAACCTTTCTAATAAAAAATATATGGTGAGTTGAGAGAGACAACCACAATCCATAAAAAGACATGACAAACTGTGAGTCTGAAATTGAAGCACTGTGGTTCTGTTTATCTGTCAAATGTTCATTGTGGTCAGTTTCAGATGTTGCAGCTCTTTCATAATTCATAGTTTGAGTTCTTGTTTGTTCAGTATTAATTGTCAGCCTTGTAAATCCAAGCTGGACTGACTGTACATATCCTGACCAAGGAAAATCAAATGCTCACTTTGTGCAGTAATCTACACCTGGCTTTTCTGCATCCTTCCATAATAATAAACATTATATAGACTAAATGTCCTCTAAAATTAATGTTTATTTACAACATAGTATAGCAAACTATTACATGATCAAAAACAAATTAATTTTAGCAAAAAAAAAAGTCTCTGTTTCGAATGTCTGGGGTTGCCAGAAATTTGTGATGTTAAAATGGGGTCAAGAGCTAAAAACATTTGGGAACCACTGGGTTAGGGTATGATGCAATGTAGAGGTGATGTTTTTCACTGTTTTCCACAAGAAATTTCTACCAAAAAAGTATCTCATATTACTTCAGATGCAGTTCCTCTTATCACACACATCCATCATTCTCCACAGAGAGAAATTATTTTCCTTCAGACGTCCCAGAAAAGATTTGCCTCCTTCTTAAACTAATTTTGAGAGGAAACCTAAACTGGGTTAGCAGACGAAAGCTGCCCTGAGTCACACCAGAGCTCATCGGGAGTTCATGCCTGTCAGATGGAAACACGACCCTTACATCATTTGATACCACAGGCTTTTCAGGTCTGTAGCCGTAGCTCACAGGACTGGTACGTCAACCGGAGCCAACAAGACAAAAAAACAATTCAGCAGCGTGGTCAAACATTATATACACAAACACATTTCTGGCTGCAGATTAGTCCAGATCTTGGAGTTTATCTTGTGATGCTTGTCAAAGACTGACAACAGGAACATTAAAGTTTTGTCTTATGTATTATTTGTTTTGTTCTCCTAGATTCCATGTTCAAGCTAGTAGCCTGGCTCAAGTGATGGACAAACCTTTGCAGGTTAAAGGCAATACTATAAATTATTCAATATTTGTCTAGGTCTGTTAACAATTGATTACCCTGGTAGACATTTAAAGTAAAAGAAAAAAAAAAAAAAAATCCAGAATACTGTATCTGATCTGGCCTGGATGAGCCCCTCTTTTTTTCCCACCGTCCATTATTAATTTGATAAATAACACAGACACGTACAAGCACAGGGGTCATTCATCAGCTTCATACCAGCTCACAGATAGAAAGGAGGACATCAAATATTAACGCCCACAACTCTCCTGCACACAACAGGACTCTGACAAATACACAGCAGTGAATTATTGAAACTCCACTGCAGCTATACATTTAGAACCAGTGATGCACACTCTGAGTGTTGGATGGGCAGGTTAGATAATGAACGGTGTGGTTTACACTCAGAGCTCACCTCCCTTCCACTTCAGAGTCCATCACAAGATATGGAATATAAAAAAGAAAAAAAAAAGAACAGAAGAAGTGAAGAATAAGTGTACTTTCCTACCAGATATACATAGCTCTGTGCTGCACTCAAAAATGGCTGCAGTTGACCTTTTATATGGACGGATCTGAGTGTTTAAAGTGAAATGACTAATTCATTAGTGCAATGACATAAGGTAGACGTTTATATGTAGGGTTAACCCTTTAAGATAAGAAGCTTTATTGTCTGTACATAGGGAACAACGAAATTTTGTTTGGCATCGCAAAGGTCGGATCAGCTGTATAAAAAGCAGTAAAAATTAGATAAAATTAGATAAAAAGATCACGCATAGAAATGCTCTGAAATTCAAAATTTCAACCTTGGTGTGTTATTACAGGACATAACAAGACTTTATTAATTTTGGGAAAATGTTCTAATTGTTTCATTGTTATGTGGGAAATCAAGGTCAGTGAAGTTACCGTATTTGGTTCCTTACCTGTAAGTGGCAAAAAAAAAAAAAATATCCAAGCAGTAACCTGTCCACATCCACATTATCCCTGTGAACATCATTCCTTACATTAGTACCATTACTTCATGGTACCAAAGAAAGCAGGTACACTCACTGTTCATGCAGAAGTGGACCTTACAGACCCTGGAGACCACATTGGACCTGAGACTGTTGACTCACTGTCTTCACTGTAACTGTTGCTGATGTAGCGGTTGTGTTCATACATTGTGTTAAATAGGACAGAAACCGAACCATTTCTGACACTGGCCGTTTATTTCTGGCAGTAGAGTACACAGTCAGTCTCATCTGTGATACCCAAACATGTTCTCACACTGTTAAACTGAAATTTAAAAAATTGTAAGTTAGCTAACTCACCACATGTTAATCATGCTATGAACAAATAAGTAAAAACAGTCACTTCCACACAAGAATATGCTCAGCCGATAGGGAGCTAAACGTTACACAAATATAATGATGTAAAACAACCACTTAAATATGAAACTAGAAAACCACTCAGAGAGCGCAGCTCTCCACAAAGGCAGATCAGCCCCCCACCCCCCCAACACGACCAAAATTTTATCATTTTTTCCTTGTGCCACTATCAACATGTCTTGAAAATTTCATCCAAATCTGTCCATAACTTTTTGAGTTATCTTGCTAACAGACAGACAGACAGACAGACCCCACTGAAGACATAACCTCTGCCGTTACACCTGGCAGAAGTATTTAAGATAAATAAATAATGTAAAATAATGACAGGACTGACAAAAAAGTGTACCTACCAGGTAGACAGCACAGCAAAACTGTTGCTATCTCCCTGGGGTGCATGACCCAAGTCAGCAGGGGTGCTGCGTTCAATAACAATAAAATAAAATTGTAATTAATACAATAACAGTGTGAGAAATGGCAAGTGGAATCACACATTACATACATTAACTTTGTTACACTGACACTGTCTTGTAATGTATTCGGAAATTACCAAAAATAGTCACTTGCCCAATAAAGGGTTAAAAATATGACATTATATTTATGAGTTTGAAAAAAGCACTGTTTGAATAATAAAGATTTTTTTTTAAATTTTGCAAATCACTGTGGACATTGTCAAACCAGGCAGAGTTTCCCATCGGGGAGTTTTGTTCATATGCACGATGATTAAGAGGATGATGAATGACAATGGCGCTGGCTGGGGTGAGTGTTTCACAAGCTTATATGCATTCCTTCTCATTGTAGACACAAACAAAAGAACATATTGAAAAAACCCTGACTAACAGTGTGAGGCCGTGTGTTTTTGTGAATGATGCTCCACTACTATACCTCTTTAGTGAAACTACTAAGTCAGACTGCGTGCACCATCCCCCAGCCTTAGTCCTGTTTGTTCCTTAAATGTGAAAACAGCAGGGAGCTAACAATTAGATGTAAGGGAGTCCCAGTGGGTGATACCCCCCCCAGAAATAAAGCCAAAAAGGTGACTATGTGTGGAGGAGGGGGTGAATCAGTCAGACATGAGGTGGGAGAACACCAGGGTCTGGATACAGAATCCAATTAAAAGGCAGGAGGCGTCAGGAGCCACTACTGATGAAGACCTTTCTGTCATTGAATATGAACGTCAGGTTTGTCAGATAGTAAAGACGCTCACGTTTTATTTCCATTTTATGTAGAAGGGTGTTGCACAACTGCACACAATCCCTCTGAGACATCAACAATCTGCTGGTGTCTGCATGATGCAAACACATTCACCTCTCATGCGTTAATTTTTATGAATGAGCGATATGGTCTGGACTGGGGGGTCTGCATCTTCACTTTGGACCAATCAACTGTGTCATGGCTGTGTATTTGTTAGGCATCATGCGATTTGGCTGTTCTGTGGGGGATTAATCAGAGAAGGTTCAGCATGTTTGGGTTAGAAGACAGCCCTAGGCCCTTTCCCAAAACATATGTGAGTGATTATGACAGATGGGGCCCCTGACAAGGGCTGGAGGGGGCTGATGTAGGCCTGGAACATCAGGTTAGAGGGGCTGTTTCAAATGTGACTTTTGATGTATTGGTGTGACTAATTCAGCACTGGGAGGTTGTTTTTCTGATGATACATAAGCTTTTCCTGCAGATCTTTCAATAGCCGCCTCCATCCAAAGCACGACTTCTGGTGCGTCATAGCATTATATATACAAGAAGCAGACATACATATAAGAAACAGCATCACTGCACCCAACTGTAGTCCTGTTTAAGAAGTGACGTAATCATAATTTACCATTAGGAAGAGCAAATAATATCAGCAGAAACAAACAAGCTCATTACAGAATGCTTTGTTCATTAGCCTCCAGTGATCCGCTGACTTCAACTTTTTGCCTTTTTTTTGTTTACTTATATATATATATATATATATATATATATATATATATATATATATATATATATATATATATATATATTTCAGAGGTTCACTTGATCGGACAAGATTTTATCAGTCAAATCAAATGAAACAACTCAGTTTACTTTTGCTTTTTGCCTTTACCCTGCATTAACTCTACACATTTAGATATTTCCCCATTCAGATCTTAACAAATCAAAACTTTTTATTCACTAAGTAAAAAAAAAAAAAAAAGCTAAACAGTACATGTTTTGATGGGGCATTGATAATATCTTTGTGGTTTGACTAATGTAGGTGACCATTCTGTCCACTTTAATATAAACACACTTTTTTTTGCAAAGCTTATTTTATACAAACATCCTAAAGAACCAAACATCCATCTCACACAGATACAAATACACACCTTCCAGTACCCCATTACTAGATTTAAAATATCATATACATATGTCAGAATGTAGTCTCATCATGAGGGCTTTTTTTTAGTATATAAGATATCACTCAAGTAAAATTTGCATGTAAATTAAATTGGTGCGAGCATCTTGGCAGTGCAGTTTGCAGAGAATTCCACACAATATTTCTGTCATATGCGTACCAATTTTACACCTGTGAAAGCCAAGCAATCATTTTGTGGAAACAAACACAACGGTCCAAATTAAAGATGATGACGATTTCAGATTTGCTTGAAAAAAAATGTTTGTGTTTTAATCTAAATGCTCCCATTTCGTATGTGTTAATTGCATCTGTTAACTGAAAGATGATGTGGTACAAAAATTCATTACAGACTAAATTTTTGTTTTTATAAAGGTCACACCAATGTTTATTATGCAACAAACAAACCTGTTGTTGTAATATTAACATCATACAAACTGGAGATCATTTCCTACCATTAAATTTGTATTTGGAGAAATCACATGGCTCTGACTCAGCTGCAGTATTGATTGTTTGTCTTTCTTATCACAGTGAGTTTTAACCTGTGAGCAGTGTCATTATTTTTTTCGGCCATCTGTCTGATAAATGAGTGTTTTGCTATAGTGTTGGGATGATAAATTATATTTCATATTAATACCATTTTATAGTCAATGCCATAGCCTGTTTTCTGAGCCAATGCAGTCCGTCTCTGATGTCTTTCATGACAAATGATTGATTTGTTCCATTTATACAACATCTCTTTTTAACTGTGAGGAGGATTTAGCAATACTTTCAAGACCAAACAAGGCCAATAAACAGCAAATGACAATAAGCTGCTCTGCCCACACTGCTGCAGCGTGGCTCATTTCATCCCATTATTTCTCCTCAGCAGACGACTACCAGTAATGAGTAAACAAGACATTATATTGCATTGTCTCTGTCTCAGGGGGCTAGGAGCAAGGCATAGTAGACTGATGCAAAACCAACAGACAAGTAACAGTACTTATTGTTATTCACCATAAAGTTTTATTTCTGGGGAATAGGAGCAGTTTCTTTCTATTTAAATGTGGCAAGAATGGTTTCAAAGCTTGAGGAAAAGCAGTGGAAATCTCATTACAGTGTACACATGCTGGAAAAAAATGTTGGCTCCGGGGCAAATTAAACGCCTTCTCCTGAATCGCAATAGGCTTGTTAGGATTTTAGTGTGGAAATGTAGCGCAGGGGAAGAGACAGCGGCTGGCTAACAGGTCTGCCCATACCTGACTGTTTTAGTAAGCGAGGTTAAACTGTAACCTGCGGTCTGCTCTGACCCCTCGCAGCAGCGCCTACACAAACTGATTTGCATCTGAAATGTGACGGCTGGAATTTCCAGCTTTATATGAGCAGTAGCCTGGAGATTGTTGGCAGGTATTTAGGTGTGTCGTGTAAGCGGTATGTCGCTTTTTCTAACTGATAAACACACACTGAAATCTGGGTTAAGTCACATTCCAGTGTCATGTACCAGCATTACTGTGTGGCACCAGCCATGTCCAGACAAAGAAAAGTCTCGCTGCATTTTTCAGGTTTTTAACAAATGCATTATATTCTTTAATGTGTAGTTGGATCATACAGCAGCTTTTGGTTACACTTTACATTACTGCTTGGTTACTGTTATTACCCTGCCCCCCGAAAGGGAGGAAAGGGTATTTTGTTTTGGTTCGATTTGCTTCTTTGTTTCTTTCTTTCTTTGTTTATTAACACTCTAGCAGCAAACCTATTGGTTGAATTCATACCAAATTGGGTTTATAGATTGCCAGTGACCCAGAATAGACTTCATTACATTTTGGGAAAAGTAGGTCAAAGTTACAATTTTTTAATGAATTTTTAAAATCTTTTTTTTGTCTCATTTACTTATAATGGGCAATATTTCAAATGTCTGTAGCAGCAAAACTATTGGTTGAATTCATACCAAATTGGGTTTATAGATTGCCAGTGACCCGGTATACATGTCATTACATTTTGGGAAAAGTAGGTCAAAGATTCAATTTTTAATGAATTTTCTTATTTATTTATTTATTTTTTTCCCCATTTACTTACAATGGGTGAAATTTCACATGTCTGTAGCAGTAAAACTATTGGTTGAATTCATACCAAATTGACTGCTTGCAACCCAGAAAAGATCTCATTACATTTTGGGAATTTTTTATGAATTTTTTAAATCTTCGTATTTACTTATAATGAGCAAAATATGTGCAAGGGGCGGGGTTTGTTGTTCCTGGCACCACTTGTGTAAAAGTAATTCTTGTCATAAATGGCGTGTGCGAAGTAGAACCCAACCCCAAAAGTCAAATAATAATAACACATACACACACACCTACATACACACACACACACACACACACACACAAACCCCAATACAAGAGATAACAGAGCCTTGGGACGCATAAATTTGCGTTTTATATTTTTCAACATTTTACATGTTCAAACATGGGGCACTGTGCTGAGGATGCCGGTAGATAAATCCACAACTGATAAAGAATTCTAACTAGTCATAGAAACGTTAGCTTACTTTGTCATTGCTGATCACAGGGATCATGCTAACTAGTTTCTGTAAAGCGGGGTTAGGGTTAGTCATGAGCATACGTCCACGTGGACAATGGACTGTCTTCTGCCATCTGCACCCATCGGCTTTAACACCAACAGGAAACAGAACTTTCCTGTTGCATTTTTGATTCCCTAAGGTCTCCTTAAGGCAAAAAGTGTAAGCAATATTGAACATGTACTGAGTAAAATATTACTGAAAATTGATTAGCAATGCTTTACACTACTGCTACAGCAAAAAGTAATCCATTACTGTAATGCATTACTTTTGTAGCATGTTACTCCCAACACTGGCTATAATATAGTAACACCATACAATAAACAAAGTTCTAACATCACAATAATAGTACTTATTGTGAATGATGACCAAAAATGGCAGTTCGCATAATTTAAAGGTGAAATTAACCTTCCCCTAATGTTACAAACATACTCTTAGTTTTCAGAGTTGTACTGCAGAAATTATATTTTTAATGCTGTAATTGTTCGTTACTTGGAAACAAGTGGTATTCTCTGTCTAATAGTCCTGATTCACGTACCTGTTTCTATTTAATTTCATAGGAACATTAGACTAAATCAAACAAACATCAAGTGTAAACTAGGACGTTGAACAAATACATGAGGAACGATCAGGTTTTGCTTCTTTGTCATGTCAACATTGTGCTCAGTAACAGACAGCAGGGAAAAGGAACAAAGAAAACAAACACATCCGTGGAGCTGAGAAAATAGGATGCAAGAAAATATTTATAAATATGAAGGAGGATTAAGGGCCACGCTGAATATTTAAAAAATATAAACCTGATATTTTGAGAATAAAGCTGTAATTCAGCAAGTGAAAAGTTGTATTTTTTTATGAGAAAAAAATCCAACAGTCAATATTTCCAGCTAAATCCCAGAACTTTAAATCTGTGACAGTGTTTCCAACTCTACATCCAAAATACTGAATTATGTATGAAGCATATACGAAAGCACAATTTAAATAGATAGTCTGCATTCCTCATTTTAAGAATTTTAAGACTGCCTGTTACTCATTTCTCTGTCTTTAGGCATTTATTCTCATGAAGTGATGAATTTTTACTTGAAATATTATTTGTTCCCCTTTGCATCATTATGGTCTTTTCTTGAAATATAACTAATTTAGTCTTTTAATAATTAGAATATACATTTTTGTGTTAGCATGACTTTTTTCTTGTTTTATTTTAATCTTCAGTGTGAATGTATTCCTCCATATATAAGAAACACCAAGTCTAAGGATTTCAGTGATGGTCTCATGAAGCAAATTAGTACAAAACAAGTGTTCAGAGAACGCAAACCTCCACCAAGCACCCCAGACAGTGTGCATGTCTGGATCGACCATTTCTTTTTAAATTAAACAGTTTCAAGGTTTTTCCAAAGGGCAGAAAAAGTTGAAGCTTGGTACCAGTCGTGTGTATGTCAAATTATATTACATTCCAATCAATAGTTGTTGAGTTATGATGAAAAATGTGTCGTAAATGGGATTTTCAATGTTAAATTGAAATGTCCACAGAGTCCACATTCCACAGTCAATGTGGACAATTTTGTGCCAGATACAAGATATTGTTATAAGCTATGGCTGTATCAAATTGGAGGCTAATTGGAGTCGTTTTGAATTTTTTATGAATTTTCGAAAATTGCTCAATGATGAGAGATAGGAAAATTTGAGATTTTGTGACCTTGCTGTGACCTTGAACTTTGTCCTACTTGGCCCAAAATTTAATGGGTTCGTCCCAGGGCCTAGGCCTATCTGTGGGGACAATTTGGTAAAGATGGTTGTAATAGTTTTCCCGTAAAGTTGCTAACAAACAAACAAACACACAAACAAACACAAAAAAGCAAAGTGATCACAATACCTCCTGGCGGAGGTAATTATGGGAAGTTCAGCACCTTTTTTTGTTTAATTACCTCCGCCAAGGAGGTTATGTTTTTGCCAGGGTTTGTTTGTTTGTTTGTCTGTCTGTTTGTTTGTCTGTCCGTTAGTGTGCAACATAACTCAAAAAGTTATGGACAGATTTGGATGAAATTTTCAGGGTTTGTTGGAAATGGGATAAGGAAGAAATGATTAAATTTTGGTGGTGATCGGGGGTGGGGGGGCCCACGGGGGGGGCCACTGATCGTTTGTGTGCAAGCATAACTCAAAAAGTTATGGACAGATTTGGATGACATTTTCAGGGTTTGTTGGAAATGGTATAAGGAAGAAATGATTAAATTTTGGTGGTGATCGGGGGTGGGGGGGCCCACGGGGGGGCCCACTGATCAGCCTTGGCGGAGGTCTGCGCTCTCCGAGTGCTTCTAATTATTATCTATTTTTTAGCTAAATATCACTGAAGCTGCTGCTACCCAGATTGACGGATGGATAGGTTTTTTTCTCTGCAGCTGCATTCATACTGTAACCATGTTAAAAAAAAAAAAAAAAAAAAAAAAAAAACGGAGTTGGGTTTATGTTTTTGAAAAAAGTAACATGAAAAAGTTTATTAATAATGAGACATTACAAGAGGAAGCTGTTTTCATAAACCTTTAACTGATCTACCTGTCCTGCACAGAAGGACAGAAGGAACCAGTGACCCAGATACTTATATTTATCGACTTAACAGAAATCTGACTCTAAACAGATGCTAATGCATCTCTGTTTGTGCTGGATGTGTAAATATGCAGTTGTCAAATTGAAATCAGTCCACTGCAGGCCCATGTGCTTCAAGGTCTCTGAAGCTAAACACCTTTCTAGGTCAATTAGTATTCTAGTGTCATTTCACAGAGAGTGACCGAGGGCCCCGGGGGTATTCTGGGCAAATGGATGCGCTTCACAGAGCTTTACCGAATCAAACTGGCTCCATAACGTGGATACAATACATACAAGAATGTCAGTCTTTAGGATTTAGCTGTAGGACATAGAAAAATTCAATTCTCTCTGTGGTCAGAAACATAGACCAAGACAAAAAACAATACATGATCTGCCTGAGGAAAGAGAAATGTGAGTACTGAGTGACCTTGACTGATCTCTGAGGTATTGAACCTGCTCCATCGAAAATGGACCGAGGCCAGGCCGGAGCCATCCATGCTGAAATGAGGGCCAAAGTGGGCTCATTTGGACTGGACCAGAGCCAAAGGGGTGACTCAGTCAGCAGATCAGCATTACTTAAAGCAAGCTAATGGAGAGGAGAGGAGAGGAGAGGAGAGGAGAGGAGAGGAGAGGAGAGGAGAGGAGAGGAGAGGAGAGGAGAGGAGAGGAGAAATGAGGAGAGGAGAAATGAGGAGAGGAGAAATGAGGAGAAACGAGGAGAGGAGAAACAAGGAGAAACGAGGAGAGGAGAAATAAGAAGAGGAGAGGAGAAACAAGGGGAGGAGAAATGAGAAGGGGAGAGGAGAAACGGGGAGAGGAGAGGAGAGGAGAAATGAGGAGAGGAGTTAGGATCGAAGGAAATGGGAGGTAAGGAGAAATGAGGCAACAACAAAGATAAGAAATAAGCAGACCAGAAGGAAAAACAAGGACAAATAAGGAGAGAATAAACAAGAGGAGAATGGAGTAGAGGAGAAAAGAGGAGAGCTAACTCCCCTATTTCCAGCCTTTATGCTAAGCAAAGCTAAACATCTGCTGACTCCTGCGTTTTTTTTTTTCAATTCAACTTTAACCTCTATTGTGTTCAGGCAGGACTTAGTCTTTCCACTGACACTAATTATTGTGATTATAAATGTTTTATGTGCTAGGTAATTCAGTTACATATTATTCATCTTAACTACAGTGAATATAAGCTAATTTACATATTTAATGCATCTTAGGTCATCAGCTTACAACTTACAAATAGTTTTTAGTTGATGTTAGCATAATCTAACTGATTTGGCTCAGACATAATTTTAATACATATTGCATACATGTCTTTATTGTGTTTTATTGTATGCACAAGGCAAATGTTGTGGATTAAATACTTCATTCTAGTAAGAAAAAGTTAAAAGTACATTCCACACAAGCTCAGAACTTGGAAGCGACTCATCAACCCTGGACAAAACAATAGCTCTTTGCCAAAAAAAAAAAAAAAAAGTAGAAAGTGATGAACTACACCTTTAATAACAAACATTGCTGTCAGATATGGTGCAGCTTTTCTGGAGCATTAAACTTCATTGTTCTTGCCTCACGTCTGCAGATGTTGGGCATATTTTGAGGTAAAATCATGAGTCCAGAGTGGTAAGTCTGTGGGAGACAGGGTGGTGCACAGTGCTTTGGGAGGAAAAACTGTTCCAGCTGATTAGTCATGAGGGAGGAGTGGGGTTGCATGGCCTCCCTGCATGTGATCTGATAGATGGAGAGTTTCTGCTGCTGCTGCTGCTGTTAGCTCACTAAAGTCACAAAGAGTTGAAAGTTGAAAAGTGGGTCAGTGTCTCTTGGGATGTAAATGCAGAGAGACGGTGTCAGAGTTGGAGGTGCATAGTTAAAGGCAGACATCTGTTCATTACACTTAATTTATAGACTTTTTCTTGTTAAACTGAAAAAAATGAGGGATGATGAACAGAGGAGGGTTATAGTGTATACAAGGCAGAAGGCAAATAAAATGTGAAGACAACCACAGCCCCAGACAGCACATTCCCTAACACTTCAGTCATTTTTATTTGCGCTTGAAAAATTCTGCTCTCTCCTCACCAATCACTGCTGCTATATGATGCTCTATCTGCTTAGGATTAATGGGTGTGAGGCTTTTTGCTAAGACGAAAACTGCAGAGTAGGTATTAGACAGGGGATTTCCTCACACTGCACTAAGGCAACTCGAAAATATAGAAACGATTTTCATTTTGTCAAAGTCCCCCGACTCTTGGTTCAAGTAGCGTCTAAGTGTGTTGTCTCACTGGGGAGACAGTGTCTTTTCTTTTCTTCAAGATAGGATTCCATGTAAGCGTCCAAAATCTGGCTCCAACACTGGCCTGCTGAACAAAAAGGCACTGCAATCCCTTTTTACAGGCTTAAACATATCAAACATCAGCAAAAATAAGTGAGTTGAGAAACACTTCCTTGGGAGGACGGTGAGAAATGAGAGGCTAGGGGGTGGGAAGCGCTCTGGAGCAGACACAGTGGTGGGAAAAGGGCAAAATAAGCAAGATAAAAAGACATTCTTTCAAGCACATTAACTCTGTTAAGCTACAGTATATCATGCTGAATCCCCCTCAGCCCTGCTGCCTATTAGCCATTTGCACTGAGGGCGCAATGCGTTATCACACTCCAACACACTCTGGCCAAGGTTATATGCTCGAATGTTCATGGCAACACACTTTCCAGCAATTTACACATGCAAGATTAAACAGCGTCCACTTTTAACCTTGGTGGCATATGACAGTGTCACATGGCAACACCTGAAGGTGCTGCACCTGCGAGATAACAAAAATAATAATACTATAAAAACCCTTATCAATTAGCACCTGCACTGCTGACTCAACCTGTGTGCACTTGGTGTCGAATGGAAGCCCTTCAGTCTTTAATTTTAATCTTTGGTTTGTTGGCTCATGGAGAAATTAATGCAGGGGCAGTTTTATCATTTTCAACAATTTGACTTCCAGGGCACAGTGTGGATAGGACTTAACAAACTTCACTGTTATTTCCGGATTTGCGTTAATGCCTTCTTTTTTTTTTTCCCAACTATTTCTGGAAATAATTTTAAAACTGTTTTCCTTTGCTCATTGTTATATCTATTTCTATGTGTGCCTCAAAGATCCACCAAAAGAATATTACAGACAAGTTTGTCAAAAGGTAAACTCATTTTTTTGCATTTGAAATTTTGGTCATTTTGCTTTATTTTGTTATTTTCCCTACAAGAAGAAAAAAAAAAAAAAAAAAGAGAAGGCGAGGGTGAAAGAAGTCCTCTCAGCATTTCTTCAAATAGACTTTATTCTTTTTTCTGTCTCTACAGTGGTATAAACATTTTTGATGGTTTATATAGGGTACACAAAGTCATGCCCACAGAGAGTGCTGCCAGCCCCCACTGCTGTCTGCCTCCCCACAGACTCTGCAGCTAAATCCTCCCACTAATCTCCAATTAAAATGGTGATAATAGGTGTTTGCCCAACTCATTGCCCACTATGGCAGCCTTGCTCTGTCCTCCCTCCTTTGCAACCTTCCATCAAATCTGTCATAGGGGGAACTCGCACACACATATGCACACACCCGTATACACAAACCCCGTCAGACTCTTTCTAAAGTGCCCAAAGGATTGACCTAGATTGAGCCCACTTCACAAACTAATTTCTGCAAACACAAAGGAGGATTAGCAGAGATTAAGATGACAAGGTCTGAGGATTGAGAAGTAGCTGGCATAGGCCAATTATAATTACTGCCCTAACAAAAAGTGGACTGTGGCTAATCCAGTCACTGGAGGGCTTGTGTTTGGATCTGCTCTGCTCCCATACTGCTATTTAGCTAATTCCTTTGCCACTGACTGTACATTTAAGGCTAAGCACGACAGAGCACTATGCAGTTTGCTGAATTTGCTGATTGTATAAGCGTTCGTTGCTCTGTCTTGCGTATACTCTTATTAGCAGCAATTAAAGTCCTGTGATGTTCATAGATCACCAGTGGAGTAAGATTTTTCCTGCTAATTAAGATTCTTAGCAAAGCTTTGTATGCTGCATTTTGTTTTCTTCGGTGTGGCTCTGTTTGCTTTCATGCATTGTTGTGGTAGTCCTTCCAGACAGTCCCCCAGTGAATACAGGTTGCTTGTGTATGCTATACTGGTTAACCAGTAATTTTCCCTAACATGTGCCATATGTGGACCTGCTTTGTTAGAATTCCAATCTGCTCACCCAGAGTGATTTATTGTCATAAATGTATATTTTGCAGATTCCCACTATTCAAATGTCAGATTTGACAATGTGTAAGAAATAAAAAATTCGGTCCTGATTCCAGCTTTTGCTATGTGCGGTGCATCTATAGTGACTTAACATGTTTGTACTGTTACCACTACCCACTGAAAAGACAATTCCGTCATGTAAATTCTCTTGACAAACATATTGTTCCATCTCCTTTTCTGAGTCCATATGAGGAAAGAAGGAAACATCTGTAAGCACAGCAGCAGATGAAAAGTTTGATGTGGTCACTAAAGCCATCAGCAAATCTGTGTGATAAAGCTCCTCTGAAATGTAAGCCAGTTTTCATCATTTCTGACACAGAGCTTTGGGTGTTTTGAAAAGTTTTCACAGCACATTGGGGACTGGCTGTCTGAGTGACTGTGGTTAACTGAGTGTGTCTGTGGGTGTTTGGAAGTGTGTTCAAGTGCATGTGTGGTTTTCTGTGTTTATGTACGTGTGTGCGTGTGTGGTCCATGCAGTGCTGAACAAAAGCGGACACTCATCAGCAGAGTTGGCGTGTGCACAGCACATTCAGAGCAAGAAAGAGACGCAGGCTTTCATCTTCACCCATGCTTGCCGAGACACCAATGGGGACCACATGCCTGAGTCGAGCGAGGAATCCTTTTGTGTGATTAATACTAAAAGTTTAGGGGTCCCCTGCTGTTTGGGCCTGAGATATGGCTATGGAACACTCACTGGGGGGTCACTGGAAGCCAAGGAAATCTCTCTTCGCCACAGATAACAACCTGCCACGGGGGAAGGCAGGCAAAGGATAAAACAGTCAAAATCCTAACCAGCTGTCAGATGTCCTGCATTACTCCGCTAATTACAAACTCAGTGGGCTTCCTGCCCTGCCCTGCCCCTCCTCACCACCCACCCACTGCTGTCCCAGCCTCACCTCTGCTCCATATGTAAGCCCGCTGTTTAATTAAGGAGGTTTTCCTAATTGATGAAAGACAGTGAGAAATGCAACTTCAAACCACAGTTTGGCTTCTTGTAAAAATGCCTGAGAAATTGAAGTTCTGCACGGCCCTCACGTTCATTCATTAGCTCCTACTAAGCTACCTTACATCAGCATGAATTCATTTATCATCCTTAATTGTGAGCATGCCTCGTTAGACCCAGTCTTTCCATTCCCTCAGCTATTTTCTTTTTATATTATTTTTCGGGGGGTTTTTTGTTTTGTTTTCTTGCCCCCTACCGTCGGCCTTGTTGTTTTGGTTTGCAGATTTAGGACACAACCTGGAGCCGTTTGCACAGACATGCCTGTCAGAGTGAAAGCAGAGGTGACCTTTATCTGACAGGTAGGATCAGGGTGGGTCAATCTGTGGAGACTCATGGGTAATGAGGAGTTTTCCTTCATCTCTGATTCCTTTGTGTTGTTTATGTCGCTGTGGTTTCAGGCTTTGTTTTGACAAAAATGCTGCTGCTTAATGTTAAATAGTTCCTCAAGTAATTTCTTTCATGAAACAGTTGATGGCTGACATTAATCTTATTCTCTTTCCAGAGAATAAACTGAAAAAACTTGCAGATGAAACATTGAACCACTTACGTTTTGACTCTTAGTAAATTAAAGGATAACTACACATATTTTCTTGTCAGTTATAAAATTCTGCCACTACATACATAGAAGGGTTAATCATTTGATGAAATTGGTTTTCCTGCCTGAACCAGCCTAAAAGACATCCTGGAACAATTTCAATGAAATGATGAAAGCTAAAATGCACAGTCCTTGTTCAATGTAAAATTCAGTCCAGTGTTTACCGAAGCTAATAAAACCAGCTGCAAAGCCTGGGTTTCCTAAATGTTTTGAGATTTTATCAGTCTTACAGCGTTATCGCCGACCACACTATGAGACATGGATCTAAACTGGTTATGAACGTATATGCAGATTGTGTGATAACATGTACTGAATCTAAGTCAAAGTACAAGTCTTCAGTACTGCTGTAGCTATAAGCAATGAAGTCCAACTAAAGATCACACTGACAATACCTGATGTACATAAAAAATCCAAAGTCAAGGAAGAGGTGCAAAATGTGGACCTGGTTGTGACTTAGGAGTCCAATTTTACAGAGAAAGCTTTGTCTATTTTTTGCTACATAGAGTTACCAGTTTTGTTGATTGGCTTGTCATTTCACACTGATTCTTACTGGTTGTTTAATAGGTATAGGATATAGCAGCAGTCACACTATGACCTATCAACCTTTTTCTACAGGATGTTTCATTGACTGGGACAGCATCCATCTCTGACAATAGGACCAAAGGTATTTGCCATCTTTTATATGAGACAAAATCGCTGTAAAATTTGTTGGTCTGCTTATTTGATGGTGAGTATACCAGTTGTTATGATCATTTTTGTTGGATTGCGGATGCATTTAGCAAAAGTGCAAGCTGCTTATTAGTGAAATCCTGAGGGGTTGCATGTCATTTAATATAACCACATTATGTTTTATTTGCTTATTCATTCATATTTCACATTATTATTACTTTTATTTTGTTATGAAGTTTATAGTTGATGAAAATTGTAAAAGATGTTGTCATTTGTTTTCATTAACTATGTTTTATGGAGTACTCTTGTATTTTCTTGGAAGAAGCATTATGAGTGCAACTTTTCATCATAGTTGAAACTTCTGTGAGCTTTCAGACAGAATGCTGCAGTGCAATATTTATGTTGCTTATCTAAATTATAGGTCCAGATGTGTTATTTGGAAGCATTTCTAGAAGCAAACCATTTGCCAGAGTGGTATAGGCCACTTCTGGTATTGTTGCGTTGTCTTTTTGAAAAGGCCAGCTGACAGAGAAAGATAGAAAATAACAGCGCACACATACACCCACTACCTCTCTTGTGATTTCCCTTCCTTAATTAGAAGCCGAGAGTTAATTGATTGTTTTGGCTTCCATTTCACGTAAGGAGAGAATAATGTTTACCGTTTAACAGACCTTACAGGAGCGTTAGTACTTTAAAGTGAAACAGGCCTACCCAGTCATCCCCAGCCTTGCTCCACCCCCCCACCTTCCTTAGTCGACCTCAAACCACACCCCAGTGAAAATCCATATAACAGCAGAAATTGCAGGGCAAATGCCTTTGAGCCACACTGATTAAAAGACCCAACAGCCTCATTTCAAAGGGAACGTAAACAATGTTATGAGCGCACCGCCTGCAGTGACTCACTCCAAACTGTTATTACATCTACCTTATGAAGCCGCATGGCGTTTCATCTTTCTGTGGTTTTCAGCAATGAGATAAGCCTGAGATTGCTGAGGTAAGCTAAGTGGCCTTAAAAGCATCCCTAAGCGGTTAATAAGTATGTGCTAATGACCCCCAAATACACCTTATCAACATGAAAAAGCCTGATAAAGACGTGGCATATCCAAAGGGTGAAGTGGTGTTTGGATTCAAGCAGCAGGAAGGCACATGCATCTGCAGCTGTCAGAACAAATTTGACTACATTTTCAAAACACAGGAACTGAGACAGATCTTTAGCAAAATACATCAGTCTTCTTATCTCTAGTGGTGCCCAAGCCTTTCGCCGTTCATTCCCACCATTTTTTCTGAAAAAATGAAACTTCACAATGCCTTTCTCTCTTGGCTTGTTCTTGTCTTCAGCTTTGCAGCATGACGTGTCCTGGATCCAGCAGAGGGGGATTAAGACGGGTCCTGATGCTTCTTTGCAGAGATAAGGGGTTTCAGCTGACTCTGATAAGCCAGAGGGATTGTAGCACCAGCTTTGTCTTGTTCTTTTTGATTGTTTCCTGTTGTGTATACCTGCATCTCATGGCTAGCTGCTCCAGTAAACAAACAGTTGGAGCTTGAGTCATCGTGAGAAGTTTCTCTCAAAGGTCTGTTGTGTTCTTGCCAAAGCAGCAGAGAGGCAGGTAGTCAAGGTCAGTCACGTATTCGGTGCTCCCCGGTGTTCGATAAATTACAACGCCTCTCCAAATGTCCTCATCTGACTGAAAATCACTCGAGGAGATGTTTAAGCAGCAAATTAGCTTGTGGCTGCAGAGCGACCTAATCAACGGGATATCTTTTTTCTGGGGTGGATGCAAAATTTGAGGACGAGGTCAGGGGGAGTACACACAAGTACAACACAAGAGGGAACAAGGCAGGGGAAAAATAAATGAAAGGAGAAAGAAGACAAGAGCCATTGTGCATGTGAGGAGACCCTTCTCAGGCTTAATTACCTCTCATCCATTTTCATTCAGCCCTGGCACGATAAGGCAGGGGGATGGGGCACGCTGCTGAGGATAAATAGGACTAATGAAGATGTGTTTGTCATAGACAGAATGAGACATTAACTGATGCGGCAGAAATTTCAGCATCTTGAGGCAAACAAAAGAGCAACTTTTACTTCCCTAAAACTAGTAAACATCACTCTTTAGCTCACTCACTGTGACCTAGAGGGAATACAGTAGGGTTTTAAAAATAATGCACGGTCAAAATCCTGAAATCCAATGCCTGTCTTCAGCTGTTTTACACACTGTTTTTTTTTTTATTACTCTGTATGTTTTATCTCCTGAGTCTGCCAAGAGGCGCAGCCAGGCAGGGCTGTAAAGTTTTTGAAACAGTTGTATGAGAAAACAACAAAAGCTCAGTTTTTGGCATCTTATAAGCATTTCTAACTAATATTACATAAAGTGATACATGCAAAAATGGATCTAGCTAGAAATGAATGCCATAAAATACACTGAAGTCTCCTGTTAGACCTTTCTGGGCTTTCCATTTAAGTGGATATTAACTGATCCATACATCAACCATAATACATGACTGTCAAGGACTGTAGTGCTGGATGCTACCGCTTCTAAAATGGGAAAAAAGAAAGAAATATGGCAATGCAGCATAGCAGAATCTGTATGGAGAATATAAACAGCTCATTCTAATGTCACAAAAACACAATGTTTGTATTCACATGATCCTGGACTAATTGAAATGTATTTATGAATATTATTCTCTCTCTGAGCCTCCTAAACCCTCCTAGGATGGAGAATTGACAAATCAAAATGTCTGGCTCTAAAATATGACTCGCAACACATTAGCTTCACCACAGAAAGGTCTCTACTGACAATTCCATTGCAGGGCATCTGACAGTGACGCACTGGCCCCTGACACAGTCCCCTTGCCTGAGGCAGACTGGTCTTCAGCTGCCTGCCTGAATGCTGATGTAACTCAGAGGTCAGAGCGAGCACTGCCCAGTGGACTGCTCTCTCATTCTGAAAACATCTCTGACATGATCACGGTGTATGTATGTGTGGATGGGAAAGACAGAAAGGTATGTCTTTGTGAGGGCATGTTCAGAATTTTCTTTTTTTTTGTCCAGAATTTACACCTATATTAAAGTTTGAGCTGTATTAAAATAATATATGGTGGTAATGACATGTAAGTTAAGAGCAAAGAAAAGTGGTTTCTTAAGGCTCATGCAAGGTGAAAACATAATATGTGCGTGAGCATGTCTGAGAGCATTTAAACCAGCTCCACCCTGGAATGAATATTATGTGTAAGTTAACAAAACCACCTACTTACACCTCTACCTCACTGATGAAATCCTGAGAAATCCACAGGGAAAGCCTCAGCTTTGGATGTAGAATGGCATTTATATGTAATATTAAAAACAAAATCCTTCAGCATTAAAAATTATTTGCCAGCGTCTGCAAAAATGATCTGCTTACAATGGCAAAACAAGACCATTATAAAATGTCAAGCTACTAATTAGCACCAAAAGTATCGGACAAAGTCAAATACAGTACTGATGCATGGGAATTGTATTTCTATGAAAAGTTATGCCAGGTTTACACTACTAGATACAGAAATATTTATTTTTGAGCTGTTTGAAGATCTCTGGATAAAAGTACTGGCAGCATTATCCTCCCTCATTCCATGACTTCACTAAATGTAAAAGTAGCGTTTTGTAATTCATCTTAGTTTCCATAGACAATGCTCCTTTGTCTAAATTAAATACCCTGTGTAGATTTTTTTTTGACAGGGATGAGAAACTAATATGCAGTTTTAAATTTCAGTGGAAAATGACTGTGTGCATATGCAGTTCACACACATGCATGACTGAGTTGAGGCTAATGCCTGCGTTGCCAGGCGACAGTGACACGTAGGTACATTGTTTTTATCACACTTGGCCACACATACAGACTGCCCACACAAAATGCTAGACTTTAGTCTGTTCAGCCGAGCTCTACATAAGCTTACAGCACCCAAAGGATTCACAGTGTTGAAGGGTCGAACCATCGGGGTATGTTCTTAAGGGGGATGGGGGATAAGACCTACTTCCTGGCGGACAGGAAATTCAACTTCCTGTCTTGATTAATGGGGGACTGTTAGGTCACACGGGGGAGTTGAGGGGCCTCACACAGCACAGCCACATTACACACTGAATGTCTCTCACAAGGAAAAAATTATCTTGAATATTGCAGATAAGATTTTTTTGTTGCTGTTGTTCAGCTTTCAATGAAATGCCTCTTTCCCAAGCTTCACCCAACCCCAGAGTGGGCATATTTTGTTTGTGACTGTGTGAGGGTCAGGATCCCATAAAAGTGGTGTTTCTCAACCACGTCACCCTTAAGGAGTCGTTTCAGGGCAAAGAATGTCAACAGGGAACAGACCTGGACTCCTCAGAGCTGGAGGAATGCAACGAGTGAGAGCGTGCTCTGCAGTTGCTCACTAATGAGATGTTAGACTTGTTACAAACCAGGGAGCATTGAACGCAGGAGGGGTCCACGACTGGCGAGCAGCTTTGCAATGCATTTCGCTGATGAAAAGTGCAAGAGGGGGCGTAGGAAGTAAGAGGGGAGGGTGGCAAAGAGGGAGCCAGGAGGAGAATAGAGAGAGGTGCTTTTTAAGATTTCATGTTCTCCTCCAGCCCCCACAGTTTGCAGATAAAGGTTGCCGTTGCCAAGGTGACTTGACAGAGAATGGGAAAGTATCTGGCTGTGTTCTGCCTGTTGTTGTGCAGGAAGCTTAGAAGCCAGAGGCATAGATAAGATGATTTCAGTCCCTCCTCCACAGAACAAAAGCTGTACGCATGATATACTGCTTTAAATACCTCAAGACACTTTGGCTGCTGAATTCATTCCAAAGCTGCCTAAATATGCGAAACATGCAGTAATGAGAAAGCGCCCAACACTGCACTCAAGCTCCTTTACTTTCTAAAACTGCACTATTTCATGAACACATGCCGACAGACAAATTAGCTCTGCAACTGGATTTGGCCAGTGAAAGGACAAGGAGGCAGTGGTTTACAGTCAAGAGGAAAAAACTCTTATGTTTATTAGCCATGAATTTCACATTGTGAAAAAAATCACATGTACAAAATAATGCCATAAAAAATAGAAATTAAACTCTTACATGACAAAATAATAAAACGGATAAACGATGACAGTGTTTTCTGTCTAAATTTACATCTTTATGTGAAGCGGCATACTGCGTAGCAATCTGAGCCTGTAGGAATGACCAGATAAAACAGAGAAAAAAGAGGAGGCTAAGTGTAAAAATGGGAAATGCCACTCAGCAATTAGGTGCAAATTGAAGGGGCATTCATTACATGCTGTTGCTGGGGTAACGTGTGTTCTATGGAAAAGAAGTCTGATTGGTGCCAGGGGGCTCTGTGCTCAGTGAGCAGTGGTTGGAGGAGGTCAACATTATGAAGTGAAAAGGGTCTATACTGAAACTAAAAATTGCCAATTAAAGGATGATTTTGTGGCAGCTGAGCGCAAACTCCTGGGGTTATTGAGATTTGATTTGATTCACAGATCCATGATGAAAGACATTTGAAAAAATATATACACGTTCCACCAAAACATTACCTCTTACAATGAAAAATCAATGATCCCATTATTATTCAATTGTAAAACGTCAATGTTCAGGTTAACTAGACAGACGAACAGACAAAAACACTGATTAGAGTTGCCAAGTATTTCATATGCAAGTGTTAAGACATTCTCTCTTTTTTTTTTTTTTTTTGGTCTTGAGGAACTTGCAATGTTTTTTCTATACTTTTTTTTATATTCATTAATCATTGACACTATGGTGAAGAGCACTGCGGTGTCTGCCCTTATCAATGCACAGCTTACTGGATTCAACACTTTCTCAACCTCATTGTGAAGAAGATTTAGGGTTAACACCCTGAGGTGCCAAGTTAGCACATGTGACAGTGCCCCAGCTGTCCTAAGGGCAGCTGCAAAGACCGTCACATTCTTAACCATGTCAGGGTTACTCTGTGACGTCCTTGGCAGTTACTGGGTCACATACTGCACCATTCCAGCAGCCATTTTCGTTTTATGGTTCATATCTTCTCGTGTTGTCGGTACAGCTTGGACCCGGTGGGCCAGTTTAAGGCAGGTTTGGACCCAGGATGGAACTATTGAAGTTAAACGAATATTTCTTTCAATCCTCTTCAGTCTTCTTATTTGGGCAGCGACCCTGTGGTCTAAATTGCTTCACACCATCAGTAATCTGAGCCATTCTTCCTTTACCATCCATACTTTGACCTAACTAAAAACACCTGGAGATGTGCTCCTCTGTCCCTTTTAAAAGAACAAGTTCCTCCAGGGAGAGACTGATCTGTGCAAAATGCAGCCCAACTGAGATCAAAACACAACACCTGGCCATGCATGACACACCCCAACATACATTCACATATGAATGCAGGCAAAGAAGAAATAAATAGAATTAAACATTAACATAACAGAGTAATCACTGTCATATAAATTAAGACTAAGGAAGTACATTGCAGCGAGTTTAAAAAGAAACTGATTAATTCTCAGTTTAGGGTAAGGTGACAAGATTTCTGTGACCACAGAGAAGAGTTCATGCCAGTTTTACTGAATCACTATGAGTGGACATGCTCTAAAAAGAGTTCATCTATGACTCAGCAAGTGAGCTGCAGCTTTTATCAGAATAAGAGAAGCACAGCCAGTGTTTTACAGCATTATGTGTACATTTGGTGCTGAATGTGACAGTCTCCTCTTTCTGAAGTGCTGAGTCCGAACACTGAATGCCTTCCCCTGTGTACAGTGGGTTAGTTAACCGGCGCTCTGCAGGCGTTAAAGCATAGCTGCAAAACAGCAAACACACTGGGTCATGACCCCAGAGGCACCACGACCCCTGGTCATTCACTGCTCCCCATCCTCCTCAACCTCAGCTGGTGCTGGTCGTCAGCCCCTCGTGGCTCGCACTGACAACAAACTGCCAAAGCCTTCATAAGAGGAACACTCAAAGGTTTGTTTTTTCAGAGCTGTTAGAAACATGTCTTCGAGGCAAGAAAACAAGATACTGGTGTAAGAGGGGGTCAAACAGAAGAGCTTATTGGGTTATAAAGGGGGGAGATCTGCTCCTTCATTGTGCCATTTATAAATCAGCTAGATTCACTCACACTGAGTGGCTTTCTGTTCGTAGCACACCAATCATTGCATTCTCCCTCCCTTGATCTATATAGAGCATCCTTCATGCTGTACATTGCAGTCTCCATGAAGAATTTTTTTTCTTTTATTCAGAGAAACCACTGATACAGATCCTCAGAAGCCTGTCATAACTAAACTGGAAAGCTGCAAGTTGTGCGATATGTTTTCTGTTTTTATTTTTTGCACAATAAAAGCAGAAGTCTGATATGGCAGATGCAGTCAAGGTTGAATTTTGTGCCTTATACAGTAAGTAGGAGTTTGTTTGGTTTGCTTGTTTGCGTGGGCTACTGTATGTCTCAGCTTCCTTCTTAGAAATGAGAGATGATATCATTTCAGTAAAGCGTCCAGCTGTACAACTTTCTGGCTCGGCATCTTTGCAGTGTGGAAAATGAATGTGGATGTCTGTACATCACTGCTCAGAGTCTCTTTAAGAGGAGGAAAATGTGTGCTTCTTCACAGTTGGAGTCCAGTAGATGATGCAAAACAGGGGAATCTGAGGAAGAGAGAGAAAAGAAAAAAACTTGTCAAACAAGCTGAAAGTCAACAATGCAGTGTTTAAACAGTTTAACGCTGACTTTCAAATCATTCAAAAGACACCTGAAAAAAGCACATCTAGAGGAAAAAAGAGCAGGACCATTGTGTATCACTGTACACGTCAAGCTATGAGCCCACAATCTATCTCCAGTCAGACGAATACATTTGGTATATCTACAGTATCAGGTTGTTTCCTTGGTACAGTTTGGTCTCTGTCCAGCGTCTTATCACTCAGCCCTCAGCCTGCTACATTTTCCACATCTGACTCTGTTTAACTCTTCGAATTTCACTTCAACTTGTCTATTTTTAAAGGATTTGCTGAAAATGTACTTATCTGGACACCACAGAAGGTTACAGCCTTCTATGTAGTATCCTCTGCTATCTATCTGGAGCTGGGCCTTTCCCTGACTATTACTAATAGAGGACATAGTGTACATGTTATGAGTGCATTAATAACAACCAGTGGTCACTTCATAGCCGATTGTGTTGAATAGAAATGTCCTGTTTCAAATAAATCACTATTCTACCATGAGGTTCCCTGGGAATTTATTTTAAATCTACATATATAATATAAATTCACCTGTATTTTCAGATTTACAGGGTTATCGCATTATTAATCATTCTTCATCATCATCTATGTTAAACATTCATGGTGTAGCTTAGTCACATTGAAACAGGAAAAATGCATGAGATTGCTGTTGTTATTGATGTAATAAGTCGAATGTCCAAATAAACATCCTCACACATCTTATTGAGAATGAACATTCACAATTACTACTAGAATTAATTTAAAAAACTGCTCATGCTTCTGTTTAGACTGCAGGGAGCTCTATTTTGATAGACTTATTAGCTCATAACATTAGCTACTACATGCTAAATGTGTTGGCAAAATCTGAAAGTAGATAGCTTTATGTTACATACAAATAACGTAAAAGATACATTTTGTATAACACGAGCCCTACTGAATCTGTGGTTTGCAAATTATTTTATTATGGTCTGCTTTTGAGTTCGGGTAGATAGCTTGATAGCTCATTAGCTAGCAGGCACTAGCTAATGGTAATTGATTGGAACTGATTTAGGGATTATTTAGAATAAGTTATATATTAAATCTCAATATATGAAAATTTACATTAACTTGGTTGATAATATTTCAATATTTAAATGTAAACTTATTTGTAATAGATTTTAATGGTAACTTCCATAAATAAGACCTAAATTACATTATTAGACAGCTATTTTGCATTTTTTAAGGTGTCTTAAAAACTACTTTCTTTAGTTTAGATGAACATACATATGGTTCTGTTATCAAACTGTGTTGCTTTACTTTTTTCATCATTCCTCACTCCTTCTTAAAGCTCTCTTTGGAAAAAAAAAAACTCTGAAAGGCAGGATTCTCACACAAGTCAGAATTGTTCCCCTGGGAAAAACTCTTTTTTTTTCTCTCATCTCCTTCTGTGAGGTCTAACATACTTCCTTCCTCTTTCATTCCTAAACAGTCAGTCCTCTTTTCCATTCATTCCTCCACATTTTTCTCTGAGAGTTGACTGTCAGTTGCCATGACAGGCAGGCACACAAAAAACAAATTCTGTATTAAATTAGTGGCAGGATTATATATCCTTCAGCGAGCACTGTGTTGGACTGGCTTAGAGATAGTTCAAACCTTCACTCTAATCTCTCCCTTTTAAAGATGAGTCACTGAAAAGAAAAGGAATAATAAGTCTTGAAAATATTTCATTCTGTCGAAAGGAGTAACATCACTGTATCTCTGTGGGTGAGCGACACTGCACTGCTTTCAGAGAAAAATTGGAAACTGGGCTGTGCTGGACAGCCAGGCAGAAATTTCAACAAACGGGAAATGGAAAAGACTTTGTGCATGGGTATGTGTGCTTGTGTAGGGGGTACTGGATCTCTGTGATGTGACTGAAACCCTGCAGCATGCCGAAAGATTAGGTTTGCCAGCTGACTACCCATGCTCCACATACGTCTGGCGTGTTTATCATCACACAGGAAGAGCAAGGTTAGAATGAGGCCAAGACAACATACACGGAGGCAGAGGAAACCGCAGAGTCCGACCATAAATTTTTTTTTGGGAGCCATACTCTCAAGGATGATGTCTGGACAGCAGGGGTAGGGTTGACACTCTTCTTCCTTTCTTCCCCTGCTGCCACTTCTCTCAGTCACCTCCACTTGTAACTGATGATAAATAGTTTCCGACACTGCGTGAGTCGCTGGCTGGCTTGCTCTCACCCAGCGTAAAGACCATAACCTCATCAAAGGAAGGCGACTGAGAGTGGATTAGCCTCGCCAGGATGTTGTAGCCTGCTGGTGTGTGGCTTGTCTAATTGGCAGACCCTCTTTTCCTTCTTAGAGAGATTTCCCCCACAGGAGCAATAAAAGTATCCTATTCTCTTTCAATTACCCTCTGTGTCCTTCGGCCCATCCCCACAGCCTCATAACTCACTTAACAAATGCACGTAACCCCATCAATCCCCCAACCCTCCCAACTCAAGATCTTTTACCTTCTTTCCGCTGAGAAAACTCTAAATGCCCTGTCAGCATATTGCTAATTCTAAAAACCTGAACACCTTAGAGAACCGGCAAATGTCAGTGTGTTATGGGCTTACGTTCTTATCCAATAATAGCTTTTATAAGTTAGTATCGCCATACATTAATGATTCTGTAGATTTTACTTGCAATGATTATACTTCTAATAAATGTTATGGCCATTTTACTTTCTGCATTTGAGTTTTGCGACTAAAACTTATTTGTTAACCTTTAAACAATCTAGTCACAGGCAAATTTAATGGATGTGTAATGTTTTTTTCAAGGTACTATTCGTTTCTCCTACTGCTGGATGTGAATACAGAAAATTGTATATTGGGATATCAAACTATCCTGTTGTAAAAGTGGTGGTAGGTCATAAATAGAATATTTAAAGCAGATTAAACTTACCTCATGGAACAGGATGGGTAGAAGGTTAGGGACTCAGGCAGGCAGATGTTTCCAGGTGCTGACGAAAGCAGTGGGAATCAGTGAGTATGGCACAGTAGTGATGCTGTTCCAAGCATCCAGCGTGGGGTCATAGCAGTCTAAAGTTTTACACCTCTGTGTGCCAAAGTAGCCACCCACTACATACAGTTTGTTCCCCGATGCCACAGCCTGGCAGCTCATGCGTTTGGCTGTCACGTCTCCCACTTTAGTCCACTGGTATGTTTCACTACTGAATTTATATGCTGAACATGCTGAGAATTCTGTGTCCCCGCCCATGACAAATATCTGGTTTCCCAGCACCGCAGCAGCCGTGTAGCGCCACGGCTGGGGGCAGGATGCAGGCACAGTCCATCGGTTCTCCTGAGGATCGTAGCACTGCACTTTGGGAAGCTTGTCATGGGTGACACTGGTGCCTCCGAAGGCAAAAAGCTTGAGCTTCACGCTGACAACCGCTGCATTGCTTACACCTTCTCTCAGAGGGGCCACCATGGTCCACTTGTTTGCCACTGGGTCAAATTGCTCTACCTGTTTGAGCGACACAGACGGGGAGGCTGGGAGGCAGCCGGTTGCTGCAGTGTGACCTCCCACCACGTAGAGGCAGTGTTTAAGCTCTGCAGAACCATGACCAAATCTGGCGATGAGCATGGGTGCTGCCTTGGACCATTCTTCATGAACTGTGTCATAGACCCATACATCTTTGGACACTCCATTCTCAGAGCCTCTTCCTCCTGTTATATACACCTTACAGCCAATGGCGCAGGCACTGAACTCCTTTCTGGGACTGGGGATGTCTGCCTTTGGGATTATCTCTTTGGCCTTCTGGTCCACCAGGTACAACTTGTCACACATAAACGTCTGCCCTCCAAGAAGAAAGAGCGCATGGCTAGTTTTTCGTGGTCGAGCACATGGACTGTTAACGACACCATCATTCTGCAGGATCTTCAGTTTACACCTAATTGCCTCATCCACCAGCTCCTTGCTCTTGGCCTGGGCATTGATCAGCTCCTCTGTTGAGACGTTCTCCATCAGAAAAATGGCAGGCAGCAGGGCAAGGCGGACCGTTCTCAGGAGCTCTGGGAGGTGGCAATGCCTCTTTTCCAGATCATAGTTGATCCAGTTGAGAGCAGCTTCATAAACCAGCCTCTCATCTTCTGTCTCTAGCTCCTCATGTGACAAAAGCTGCACTACCATGTCTTTGGGCAGTTGGAGGAAGTCCTCTGTCTTGCAAATAGCAGGGAAGTTGCTGAGGCACATGCCCCAGGAGAGCTCTGACAGCTTGGTACACTGGTGGGCATCAGAGAGCAACAGCATACCTAGACAGTTAGACGGGTGGAGGTTTCTTTCAAGAAATTCAGCACAGGCATCCCGGATGTCCTGAAACTCCAGCATGTCTCCAGCTTCCAATAGTGACTCTGCATTCTCCTCATTGATGACCACACGAGAAGAGTAAGCATAATCCAGCAGAAGCTCTAAAACCTCTGGGTGGATGGAGTCATGGAAGTCCACCTCACTGGCCTGGCTCTCCCTCAGGCCACCACTGAACATGGCCTCAAAGTAACGGCTGCATGCAGCCAGTACAGCACGATGGCAGGGGAAGGAACGGCTACCAGCATGAAGCAGGACATCTGTGAAAAGCCTTTGCTGCCGAAGGGAGTTGAGGTGCATAAGGACACTGTCAGCATAGGAGGACTTGTGGAACAGGTAGATGTTCATGGAGCCAGTGCTGGCTCGCGATTTTCGGTTCTCATGGACGCACACGGACATTTTCATTGAATCCTGAAAATAAAAAGAGAAGAAACAGAGCACTGAGGTAAAGTTTGGTTGGTGTTGCATTATATATTTTACAAGTTTTGCTGAGGTACCTGCAAGGAAAAGACATGAAATATGTAAGAAGTGGGTGCAGTATGAGGTTTTTTTATGGTTGTTACATTTCAGGAAATGCTGGAAAAATGTAACTTGAAAACCATGAATGCAAAGCACAGTTGAGCTACTCAACACATAGCATTCATCCATTAGCCATTAGCGTTTAGCTTCTTTTCCCTTTCTTATTATTTAGTAAGCATGTTTTGGAAAATATTGTTTGAAGCAAAGAAATAGTAGGTAACTAACATTAAGAGCAATTAATATGAAATTAAATCAGATTATATTATGCTGTACACCAGAGAACAGACTGTTTGGTCGATTAGTTATAAATAAAAAAAAAAAAAAAGCAGGCTTCACATCATTTGTTGTGTATCCTATGATGAAATAAAATGGATAATCAGAGAGACAATAATTTGCCATGACTCACTGAATCCTCAGCTGTGATTATTGCTTATGTGAACGCCGTTATGCTCAGGCTGAAGCATTGTTTTGTTCAGCCCCATCAAGCCCTATTTAAAGAGTACTGCAATACTTCTCAAGAGATAGGCAGACATTTAGCAAGAGATCCAGTGATTACACATTGCAAAACAGCATAAGCCTGGGCGTTATGAAGGTCAAGCAGATAACGATTGTCTTCTCACAGAGAGAGCACTTTCATCTCTGAACAGTCTTTCAGAGCAGAGCAGGAGTTGCCTTGTAGAGGTCAAAAAATATGGAAAGAAAGAAAGAAAGAAAGAAAGAAAGAAAGAAAGAAAGAAAGAAAGAAAGAAAAGAAAAGAGTGGGACTCTCGTAAGCCTTTGGAAAACGTCCAGAATTTACTCCACTTCCCTTCAAAAAGTCAAAACTCCCATCTTCAGTGTCCTTGCCCTGTCCTCACTCTGAGCTGACTTTCATTCCAACCAATTTCTAGAGATGTCAAGTACTCCCCTCACTCTATTTCTTCTAAGTCCCTGGCTGACCTAGTAAATTCACAGCTGTCAAATCCGTTGACCAGATTTACACTTTCTAGGTCTCCCAATAATATGGTATGCCTTACCTTAAAGGTTAATCTTAACATTTGTGATTCTCCGTCAATGCTGTTTTATTTATATATATATGTATATATATATATATATATATATATATATATATATATATATATATATATATATATGTATATATATCAGAACAGCCTCAAACAATAGTTCTGAAATGTCAGACATTTCCTCATTTACATGAAACAGCTGCAGCTGTGGTCAGCTTGAATTCATTTACAAAGGAGTCAAATAATGACATGTTTTCAAAGCCAAAAAAAGTATGAAAACATCCATAAATCCCTTTCAAAACAGCATTTTCTATTCCGTCACTGTTCTTTTTTATGCTTTGTAAGTTTCAAACAGAGCCAAATGGCTGCTTCCTGCAGGACTGAAGAGCTGAGGTGGCTGATAGCACAACAAAGAGAAACAGCATAAAAAGGCAAATGGATGGTGCAGACCAGTTGTTTTTAAGGCAAAAACCTCCAGGTGTTTTTTTCCTTAAAGAAATTCTGCTTCACTGGAATAAATTGAGTGGCTCCATGTGATGACAGCAGCCCCCCTCCTCTATTCTATCATCCAGGACGCCACAAACATTTGACATTTAACACCCACAGATGGTGAGTGTCTGATTTTCAAAAGATTGATTTTTGATGAAGTAATACTTGAAGCCTTACAGAGAGTTCAGAAGTTCTTCTGAGAGGCCATAAATGAGTCCTCTACAAGCCAGCTGGCAGATAGGACAGTTTCCATATTTCTTAAAGCTGCATCATCTGACTCAAAATCCTCAGAATGTTCTCATGAATATACAATGAAGCCAATACCCTGGAGGAACAAATGAAAATCCAGTTTGGCTTCCAAATGTATTCAGTGAGCCTTTGGGTGACAGCGCCACTCATACCTAGCTGCCGGTCTTTATATGACATTCCAGGGACATGATTAGAGTTCGACTAACTTCCTAAACCAGCTCTCTTTGTTTCATTGTCTCCCATTCGGGCTCTTTGGTGTGGCTATCATTATTATAGACATAAAACCTGGGGCATAAGTTACCATGAGGCATTCAGTCTACATGCAGTGTATTCCAAAATGAACCATAAAACTGAAGAAACATCACATCTAATACGAACAGAAAAGTGCTTAAATCGGAGAAAAGGCTAAACGGCAGTGTGAATCATTTAAAGGTCGATTATGTAAATGTTTTACTAAGAACAATCTCAAAACGGCAGACTCACTGTTTTCAGATGCACTTCTTTCTCAATAAGGAATTCATTCCACCTTTAAGTCTTAAACTGTATGAGGATAAGATTTAGAACAATGGCCTTCCAGGTGATACAGTATTTCATAATTATGATGAGGGTGAGAGTATTATTTATTACAACCTGATGAGATACAAAACCAACTGCAACCTTGGTTTAACTGGATTTATTGCATTCCAGCACTGACAAAACTGGCAACCCATCATCATCTGGCCTCTGGCTCAGCTATAATGAGAATATCCTAACCTGCTTTCTCACCTGCACCTCCCACTCTCTCTCACATACACACATACACAGACACTGTACTTAAAAAACAGCTCATGTTTTGTAATTAGAAGTTGTAAGTGGCTTGATTTGAATAAGTGCTTCTAATAAATCAGGCACTAAATTAGAGAGGATTAAAGAGGTTTGCATATGGTTATGAACAGCATGTGTTTTGGCTGATTTTTAGAGTTTTCTGTTTGTTTATGTGTTGACATTTCTTATATATCTCTCTAGTGTTGTTGGTTGAATAACATCAGCTAAAACAACACGTGGTAAATGTATCTAACTTCCGAGTAATGATAAGTTAACAATGAAAAGGAAGCACTATTATCTCATCTTGATAATGAATAGGCATTTTGTTCTTAGGAAGGCCGGCATTTTATCTGTTGTGTAAATAAAGGCTTGAGTCAATAACTTTTCTGTCCTCCCACCCATCTAATGACTTATGTAATCGCCAATGCAATTACTGGAGGTACTAGTTTGTAACTTGTAAGGTAAGTTTAGCGTTTTATCAAGTAATAGGAAAAAGTCTATGGTGTAATGAGCTCATTCATGCAGAAAAACCAGGAAGGCTGAACAAATACAAGAACAGTGAATGTGGTAATTATTATATTTGCATATTTAAGGATGAGGCCCAGATTAGAAACCAGCCCTGCAGGTCCTACAAATCCTGTCTTCATATGCTCATTATTTAATGACTATTGAGTCTCTCTTAAAACATTTGTACGGGTGTTTTCTACATGTTTCTGACTGATCCTATCATTATAAGCTCCACAATGAGATTAGTTCATTATGTAAGGATGTTTCATATACAGTACCACACAACCCTCTGGACATTACCCCATGTAAACACACAGACATCAGGTTACTGCAAACCATGAACCACTTCAATCAGATTTGACTTTAATCTAGTGGTTCGCAGTAAACAGTTTACAGTGTGCACGTAAACATCCTGAGAGCTAACAAGTTAGCATGAAATTTAGTATGACGGTCTGATAAACATGAACATCTCATGGTTTAAAACCTACTCTCCATGAAAGGATTCCAATAATTATCAAGTTGGACCGTGAGTGAAGTCTGGATGAATCTGGCAACTTTGAGCCACCGAGGGTTGATCAAACAGCTACAATTTATTATTAGTAAATCTATCATACAGTAATGGAAAAATATTAGACCATCAAAACTCATCAAAAACAATGGTTATACAATCAAGTACTAACTCCTGTGTGTATCATGTGACTAAAACAGACAAAAAAGAAAACATGGAATGCCTAAAAGCACTGTTTTTGGCAGTACAATGCCATTGCTATTGATGTAAGAACTGAAGTGATTTTGGTTATTATCAAGAAAACATGGAAAATGGCTAGATATCAACTCTGAAATTAAACTTTTGTTGTTATCATTATATTTTTCCAAACAAATGTACCTTTAGTTGTACCAGGCATTAAAATGAACAAGGAATTGAAGTAAACAAGGGTGGTCTAATAATTTTTTCCGCAACTGTATATAGACGTCAACATATAGACTTTTAAAGGCTAAGATGAGAATGATAGGTTCAAAGAGGAAACAAACTGGCAAAAATTTTTGTCTAAGAAATAATTAAAGGAATCTTTTTTAGTTCTAATTTGTCTGCAAACTGATTCTGTTAAAAAAAAATTGTGAGAAAGTAGTATCGTTAACCCAGTACCATAAATCATATCAAATTGCGAGTTGAGTGTATTGTTACATCTTTAAAAATCAACTATTTTTGACTTTATTCGCTACTAGGTTGGACTCTTGAATTGTACATCCAATCACATCAATGAATCAAAGAAAAAAATTGGAATCAACTCAAAGAAGGGACAAGCAGACTATCACAGTCTATGTGCAGCTTCTATTGTTTTCCCACAAACTAATTTTCAGTTGGGAATCCTGATATGAGCCAACGGCTATGGTTGGAATCAAGTTCTGCTTTTACAGGAAGTTTGTAAAAAAGTCATATCAGTGCAAAATTATCATATGACTATCATCTGCAATTAGTTACATAACATGCACATTATAAGGAAACAACAATATTGCACTAATACTAGTTCTCATGGCACGTCTCAGATCTTTATAAGCCAGAGTTCATCTGCTGTTCTTCATATTAGTGTTGGTCCTTTTTATTTGCATATATCAAATTATGTCTTAGTTTCAGAGAAGAAAAAAAATATTAACATCTTCAACAGCTGCTAGAAGTCAACAGAGTCAGGCATTATCTTAACCCATAAAGACCCAGTGCTAAATTTGTGGCAGTTTTCAAATGAATTTTTCTCTATATTTAACCTTTCTTAAGTGATTGATCACCATTTATTGTAACATTATTCTCTTTAGTTTGAGTTTTTTCAGTGTAAATCAGGTATTTTCCTGTATTCAATTTAATGATAATGTAGATGTTGATAAAAGCTCAGAGTAAATTCATATCCTACTGTATCAGAACAGAGAAAACTGAAGAAAAAGTGACTTTTTCAGTAAAATACATCCTTAACTGAACATAAATCAAGCATCTCCATCCTTTGTTATTGATCAAACTCTATGGGTTTTACTGGTGAATCAATGTACTGTAGAAGATGACAGTGTTTCCATGTTCACTATGCAGCTTCTAAACATCCTAATGGGTCATATCTGATGACCATGAAAAAAAGACAAACTGTATTTTACACCAATTATTTACATGTATTGATAAAATTAGTGGATCAGCAGATATTAAACATTTACATCAGTAGACGGTTTTAATCACCAGTGGCTGTTTGGGTCTTTATGGGTTAAGCAGAGTTAATTAGAGCCTCATGAGGGTCATTCATCTGACACTGAATCATGTTTATTTAAACCAAACATCATTTTATTATTTGCATCCAGAGTCCATGATCTACAGTTTCCTTTGTCTCCTGTTGAGGTTCTACTAACCCAACAGCGAGCCTAGAGAGGAGCTAAAATATGGTGTGGGGGGGGGGGTTTGGTGGATGACTGTTGCAGGACTTGTCATCCTCATCCACTCACACAAAACAGATCCACAGGCACATACCGGAAAGCACATGCATGCACACATACATGCCACATTGAGAAAGCTCCCAGTAAAAAAAAAAAAAAGGCAGCCTGTGGACTATCTAAGGCCTGGGTTGGCTGCAGTCTGTCTAAAATCATTGCCAGGTGTTCACAGTCAACCATGGATCCAGGAAGAGGGATGGATGGGAGGGGAGAGACTTCAAAAGTAAACACCACGGCTATATGGGCCACTTCTATACAGTACATCTGCCACTTGGAAACACCAAACAAGATTCAGGAGAAGAGACTACGCGGCGGGGGGGCACGCCAGCTTTATCGATCAGCGTTAGAGTCTCAGTCTAACATAGGGAAGTCTCCAAACACCTCTTACTTACAACTGAATGTCAGTTTATAAGGCGGAGAAAAGCGTGTCACACCTGATGTCACCGTCAAACCATTCCAAACATCTTCAGTATTCAGTATGCAAATATGAACCCTGCCACTACACGAACACACAAGGAAACCAGATGACAAATGGAGAGAAATAATATGCTTGCAGTAATAATAGATAATCTGATTATTATGGGTGGTATTATTATTATTATTATTATTATTATTATTATTATTATTATCATTAACATGTTTCTGTTGCGCTTTGTTCGCCTGAGTTTTACCATCAACAGTACAGAATAAAAACAGTTGTTGCAATTAATATGCAATAAAAATAAAAAATAAAAAAAAAATACTAGTGTCTAGGAAATGTTACCTCTTTGGGTGAAAGCAGGAGTTCAACTGTGCCCGTAGTCTCCTTCGAACATGCCACTTGAGAAAGAGCCACGATGCAACCCTGGCGCACGGAGGAGCGTAACTCCGTTTGGTTTATTTCCGTCAAGGCTCGGTCAGATCGAAGCCGCGTTCCTGTCCACACACACACACCGCGTTACTCGGGAATTTTCTATTACTAGAGACAAATCCGATAAAAAAACAAACAAACACTGAAGTTGCACGGAGGAGTATAAATGAAAGGTTCCGCGCAAATAACACGAGGATGAGTCGATGTGGATCTGGATGTGGATCTGGAGGCGTTTCTACGGCGCAGCTGCTCCGCTCCTCTGTGACTGTCCTCCTCCTGCGCTCTCTCTCTCTCCCTCTCTCTCTCTCTCTACTGAAATCAAAGGGTGTGTTTACACTGGGAAGGAGGGAGGACCGTCACCTCGTGCAGGAAATGAGGAGAGAGAGAGAAAGAGGAGGGGGTGCGCAAAAAGATGTAGAGGATCAACATTGGTCTCCTAAGGCTGGAGTTCCCCCACATTCCCAACACATCATCATCATCATCATTAAACTCAGATATCAATAATCTTATCAGTTTTCTCTTTTTGTTTAATTTCACCCACCCACTGCTTTTGTGACAAAGCTCAGACTTGTGTCTCTGTATGAAAACAACAAAAACACAAAGACATAAGGCTGGACTGGGTCTCAGCCACTCACCAGTGACACATCCTCCTCTATAGGATTATAAAAACCTCGTGGTTTTTGGTTTGGGTATGGCTGGGAGTGGGACCGCCGGTCCACATCTATATCTGGACATCTTGTATGAGTCACATCTGTGGTCAGTGTTAATGGAGTGTTTGGCTGTGACTAAACTCCTCAGTGAGGTTCCTGTTATTTGTTTTCAGTAGTTGTGCCTGTGTGGATTACGGAGTCTCATGAGGACAAATAGCAGATACTACTGTTACAGCTTCATAATAATAGTAGAAGAGCACACCTACACCTATAGCAATGCTCGTAAATGACTGACTCATACAGAGCCAGTTAATAAAAGGATGACTGAAGGTGGAATTCATTGGAAAAGAAGATACTGTAATACATGGAGTACTTCCTCTTATAGGACATGAGGGACACCTAGAGGAGAACCTGGTGTATTTCTGGGACCAAACAAAAGAAGTTGAGACTTTTTTTTTTAATTTAATACATACACTACCAGTCAAAAGTTTGGACTCACCTTCGCATTTAAATGGCATGAGATGGACCACAGATGGCCAACAAGTGCTCAGCATCACTGGGAACTCCTTCAAGCCTTTTGGAAAACATTTCAGGTGACTACCTCCTGAAGCTCATCGAGAGAATGCCAAGAATGTGCAAAAGCAGTAATAAAAGCAAAATGTGTCTAGTTTGAAGAATCTAAAATATAAAACATGCTTTGAGTTATGTCACACTTTTTTTAAACTACACAATTCCGCATGTGTTCATTCATAGTTCGGATGCCTTCAGTGAAAATCTACATAGTCACATACATAGAAATAGTCATGAAAATAAAGAAAAACCAGGTGAGTCCAAACTTTTGACTGGTAGTGTATCTTTATTAAGGTTTTCACACATTACATATATTTTCTGACATGAAATGATAATACTGTGTGGGTCTTCCTTGAACATAAATCCCCAGAGACACGACGCCCCCGCTCCCCGAAAAAGACCACCTCTGAATTTTAAAACAGCTGTGAAAGTAAATAACATAAAATAATAATTGACAGACAATATAAGTAATACTGACTTGAATACCTCTCAACATCCATTGATTTTCACAAATCTGGAATCCTTTGTTTCAACTAGTCAGGAAAACAAATTTCCCCTTTGTTCCAGACTGACCTTTATGGCAATTTTTCCACCTTTTCCTCTTCTTTGTTTTTTCTATTCGGTAATGTACCTTGTGTAACACATAACACATCGATATTCTAAATGTGAACCTTTCAAGACCTTTTTTTTGTTTGTTTAGTTTTTTTTGGCTATTTTGTTTTGTTTTGTTTTGTTTTGTTTTGTTTTGTTTTGTTTTGTTTTGTTTTGTTTTGGTTTGGTTTTGTTTGTTTGTGTTATGACCGATTTGTTTGTTTGTTTGTTTGTTTTTGTTAATGGAGAAGGTTGGTGTACTTGTTCTTGGGTTTGTTTGCATGTCAAAAAAAAAAAAGGAAACTGTGCAACAATTTATTTTCAGTTAATGTGTCACATATGATACAATGTTTGTATTGCCCAGTTTCTACAAAACTCCAAATAAACAAAGGTTGGGGGAAAAAAAAAACTGTTGTTTTTATATCTGATACATAATCAAACATCATTTAACTAAAAAAAAAGGGGTATGGTCTCACTTTATAAGTTGTGATAATGAGATATCAGATCTTGATTATAAAAATTTTAAAAATGAATTCCATATCTTGTTGAAGATATGAGTTTTCCATTCAATTGTGTACATGAGCCTTTCAGTACTTATGCAGGATGAGAGTTTAGCAATCCATGAATTCAACGACAGACAATCAACACTTTTCCAATGTCTAGCTATAAGACGCTTTGCATGTATTAGACAGAGCTTCACCAGCCTACTGTCATGAGTTCTAAGGGCTGAAGTTTGTGGAATAAGACCTAGAATACAGTTGAGATGAGTTGAGACTTGGAGTTTTATGTCTGTCTCAGGAAACCTTTCTTTTCTGCAACAATAACTTGTGTATATACACTACCAGTCAAAAGTTTGGACTCACCTGGTTTTTCTTTATTTTCATGACTATTTACATTGTAGATTCTCACTGGAGGCATCAAAACTATGAATGAACACATACGGAATTATGTAGTTAAAAAAAGTGTGACATAACTCAAAGCATGTTTTATATTTTAGATTCTTCAAAATAGACACATTTTGCTTTTATTACTGCTTTTGCACATTCTTGGCATTCTCTCAATGAGCTTCAGGAGGTAGTCACCTGAAATGTTTTCCAAAAGCCTTGAAGGAGTTCCCAGTGATGCTGAGCACTTGTTGGCCATCTGTGGTCCATCTCATGCCATTTAAATGAGAAGGTGAGTCCAAACTTTTGACTGGTAGTACATCTAAGGATGTACTTACACATGTGATACGATGGATGAGATGTGATTTAACAACATGTAAAACATGTTTGTAGTTTATTTTATTACAACCACCAAATATGGCTGAGTTCAAAATAGCATAAAATGAATTGCTTTAAAAGGTTAAGATTTATGTAGGTTGAATTAATAAAATAAAGTTTCCAAGAAGTTTATGAGTTAGTCAAGTCAACTTTATTCATAAATTACTTTAAAAACAACACAGTTGGCCAAAGTGCTATACACAGACATAAAAACAAATAAAAGATGTAAAGCAATTAATAAAAGTAATAAAAGTAATTATATATTCAAACAATAAAAGCCAACCTCTCACACTGAGTTAAAAGCCAAAATCTCAAAATCTCATTGAGGTAGTGGTCAATTACTGATGTCAAGTAGTTTTAAGTCTGAGTATTTATGTGTACGCTTCATAAAATTGTCCTAAAACTGCTCATGTTTTTGCCTCTAAATTGTTTGATGTGTTTAACTTTAACTGCATGATATTTTTTGTTCTAATTCTCATCATGTAAGTTTGCTTCATCAGTTATGTTAAGTTAATCACAATCCATTCAAAAATGTTCAGTAAAAACTTATTTTCCTGCCAGTTTTTTTGTTTTCTGTTGTTTGTAGTAAACCATAACTTTAAGACAAAAGTAATTTTATTTCTATTTTTTCAGTATTAACATACCCTTTCTCAAGTGCATCATATACTGTAAATGCAGGCAGTTGAATAAAACGTGGGACAATATGTATGACAAAAGAGACATCTAGTGGACAAAAGTGTTTTTGCAGATTAAGCAGCGTAGATAGAGACAGTACCGACACGAATCTGTAGAAATATTTGCTTTAAAGAAAAAAACATAGAACACAGAAATAGTTAGTTAATTCTACTTCTTTTTTTTTATTTTTACTGAGAAAATTCTCGATAAAACTTTACTTAGAGATTCAAATAATTTTGTCAAAACTACTCTGGTAAATTAAAATGTTTTGTTTGTTGTTTTTTTCATCATCAGACACAAAATGTATTATTATAATCATTAATTTGCTGGTGAATATCACTCAGACTAATTCAGGATAATTTAATTAGCTTGTCTTTAAGTAGCCTAATACGTACAGTACTGTAGAGAATATTTATCTCCACTTTACAAATAATCAATTAATGAAAGCATAAATAATATAAAGAAAAGGACCATGAAGAACTGAAGATGTGTTTAACATTATTTATTTAGTCTATTGAGTTCTTCCTGCTGTGTAAGTGGTTACAATAGTCATTAATACTGGTTATTATGATTAAAAAAAAAAAAAACCTCTTAGCTTTTTCATATGATTGAGTCATGAAGGATGACTGACACTACAAACTAAAACCTGACCGATCCTGATTCCAGAGTACTGAAGGGAGTTTCCATGAAGTGAAGTTATGTAGTGATAGATATTTTTACCCACTTAGACACCAGGGGCACTGTGTGAAGGTTGACATGGTAAAACTGCAGAACATTTTAAGCTGTAATTTTGTTTTTAAGGTGCATGAATTACATTAATACTTTTAAAACTAATACTCTTAATACTTACAATTTGTGTTGTTGCCATCACACATAATGGGTTATGGAATGTGCAAATATTACACCATGAGTGAGGCATGATCTTCCTCATTCACTCATCTGCAATTACCATCATTATCAAAACATGTAAAACCTGATCTGAAAGTCTGATTTATGTGGTCATGTGTTTTAGTGTTGAACTACATGTAGGCCTACCACTCCACACACAGAAACACTGAAGCATAAGGAATGTTGTTGGATCAGCAGCCTTTAACTAGAAGTATGTTAGCATAGACACTATAGTAATGTTTTTTGTTTTCTATTTGTGTTTAAACTACTATTGACCAAATGGTGAGAGAATGATCAGATGATAAATGATGACCTCGTGCTCAGATTCAGTGTGTGGTAGGAGAGGAGGTATGGTTATGACATTTTGTTTTAGCAAATCATGACCATCAAGAACCTAGAGTATCATTTACATCTGTGATCCAGTATGGAAATGATGTGTAATTACTGGGATTGCATAGTAATGTCATTTCATATCACTACTGCGTATGTATTAAAATATATATGTTGTACAATTATTAAAAGAACAAACATTTTGGAAGCAGTGTGGTCAAATAAATGCAAACCATGCACATATCATCTGGTGTTGCCCCCAAAAAGAACCATTTTGGGACAAAGTAAACTCTGTGATAAATGAGATACTAAGATATATGGTTACCAAGAACTGTTCCACCTTATATTTGGGAAATATAAGTATAGTTGTACTGAAAGAAGATTATTACTTGGTCAAAATTCTTCTCACGGCTGGCAGGAAGGCCACAACAAGAAACTGGCTTACTACGGACCCACCTAGATACAAACAATGGTTAGATATAGTACAGGAAATATGGGTGATGAAAAAAATGACTTATACCTTAAGATGAAAAAGAGATGAGTTTGACAGAAAATGGGACAAATGGATTGGATTTAAAAACAAAGACATGAGCGTTGAAATAGTAATGTTTCATTGTATTTTATTGTATTATTTATGGATATCTTTTGTTAAATAATGTAACTCTCAACTGGCCTTGCTGTACTGTTTGTTGTATTTTATGTTCATGAACATGTGAAAAAGAAATTTACATATATACATATATATATAAAGTTTTAGAATCAGGAGGTTTCATTAATATTTTGCTGGAAAACTAGCATCACCATGTGGACAGATCATTATTCACTCTTTTATAGTCTGGAACTAGATGCGCATTTGTTGGACGTGGCCCCAAAGTTAAGCAACCATGTCCATCTGTCAGATTGGACAACTTAAATCACTTTCAGCTTTTCCATTAATGTTGTTTCCAGTATGCCAGTGCATCATGTGTACAAATTATGAAGTCCTTTCTGTCCCATCTGTCCCAAATGGTGATCATTTTCTATCTTGTTAACACAAGTAGAAAAAATGTTGGTTTTGTTCCAATTTTCAATGGACTGAAATCAATGATGTAAAACTTTTTCTACGTACACAACAGACTTATGCCTCTCAAACTTTGTTCACACATTTGTTGAAATCTGTTACACAGCCCTTTTGCTTTGCTGAGATATTCAGGCCTCCTGTCAGGTGTTAGACAGTATCATTATTACCTCAGTTTACCTCAGGCTGGTTGCAAAAAAGCCCACTGTAAAATGCGTCTTACAGTTTTATCACCCAGTTAAACCGAATCCTATACAGTTGGCACACTGATAGCAGGAATGTCAACCAGAGAAGAGAAGTCAAAGTTCAATTCTTTGCCATAAGTCATCTCCAAAGTCGTCTCAAATAATTTGACACTACAACCACCTGGTCTCTCAAGCACAGACAGTGTGTAACCATGCGAGCCCAGGACCTCCACATCAGGCATCTTCACCTGCAAGATCATCTGAAACAGCCACTCAGACAGCTGGGGAAACAAGTGGTTTCAATGACCGAGGAATCACAGCACAAACTGACAGAGGTCATCTCAGGGAAGCTCATACATATGTAAGTAAGGAAAGTTTATTTATAAAGCACTTTTCACAGAAAGAATTCACAAAGTGTTTTACAGAAGTACAATACATAGACAAAGACACACAGCTACAAACACAGGCAGAAAAACATAAGCAAATTGTCATAAAACCCATTCCAGACTAAAAGTCTGTCTAAACAAGGTCTTCAGCTGCTTGTTAAAGCTTTTCTATGCTCAGTGTCTTCACAGGGGCCTTGACCTGACCACAGCTCATTGTTATAACACTGTAACATCACACACGGATGGAAGTGGACACAATAAATAACCTCAAAAACTGTATGTGAAGGACATGTGTCTTACTGTGTGAGGACACACCAGACACTGACCAGTTCTCTGACTCCCACCCCTCGCCAAATCTGTGACATCCATCGTTCAGTACACATTACAAAACAGTGCCAGCAGCAGTTCCAATGAGAACAGTGAGTCAACAGTCTCAGGTCCAATGTGGTCTACAGGGTCTGTATGGTCCACCTCTGCAAGAACAGTGAGTGTACCTGCTTTGTTAGGTACCATGAGGTAATGGTACTAATGTGAGGAATGATGTTCAAAGGGATAATGTGGATGTGGACAGGGGTCTGGATCAGCACTTATGTTGGTCTAATGTTCTAAAAGCGATGTTCAAATGTTCTGAAATACATGTTCCTTTCACGTTATATTTATTTTTCTAGTATTTTTTATATATATACTTTATGGATTTTTTTTTTTTTTTTTTTTTTTGCCATTTATGGGCAAGGAACCAAATATGGTAATTTTATTGACCTTGATTTTCTACATGACAATAAAAAATAAATAAAAATTTCACAACAGTAATAAAATCTTTTTATGTCCTCCAATAACACACCAAGTTTGAAATATTGATTTTCAGAGTATTTCTATGAGTGCCCTACAAAGGGTTAAGTTGAGGCATAATATTGTTGAAATTGCACTTATTTTTCTTAAGAAATTCCAGATTGTTCATGGTTGTTCATGCCATTCACATTCTTAAAGGATAATTTGCAGATGTAAACATCAGTGGCGGCTGCTCGTCTTTCAGAGAGGGGAAGCTCATTGTCGGCTTACATAAAAAAAAAAAAAAGTCAAGTTATTTAAACATAAATTCGGCCCTCTGTTCCTTTTTAAGGTCAGTGACCTTTTCGTACCAACTATACAAGAAAACACTGAAATTATGTTAAACTGAAACAAGGAAGTACAATGAGTGTTTTATTTACAGTGCAAGAAATGAACAAATAATTTCGTAGTGGTTTCTCTCTCAATTTCACAGCAGAAAACGCAACAGTATTAAACTGAACTCTGTCAAGTGAATGAGTATCTCAAAAAAGCTGTCAATCAAATGGGATTCAGCCTTTCGACTGATCCTCCAATCAGCATGTGGAAGCCTGGCGTCCAGCCCAGCCAAGATCCACCCACAGCTCCATTCACCCCCAGAGACGCCGAGCGTCCGAGGGTGGGACAACATCATGGCATTTATCCAATTACCGTCCAGTTTTGAGGCAATGAAAAAAACTGTTCCACTCAGTCCCATTGAAGTGCATGGACGCTGAGCGTCTACGGGCAAATGCACTGAGCAGAGATCGAATGAGAAAACAGCGCAACGGGAATGTATGAGAAGTGAACAACATCAAGTCTGTTGATTTGTGATAAAGCTGATTCTGAACGAACTCGTCTGTCAGATGAACGTGTTCTAACACATTTGTAGTAAATTAATTGTCAACACAACCGTACATATTTGACCATTTAATTTTCATAATTTTAGGGGAAGCTGTACTTCCCTTGCAGTGTATGAGAAATCGCCTCTGGTAAACATTTTCATCTTTTTCACTCTAAAACATAGTGTGGCATGTTTGCCGCAGTGTATTGTGGGTAGTGAGCATGTTGTTGTAAATGTGTTATTTTTATGTGCAGGAGTTCAGCGGGGTTGTTGTGTTAGTATTAGTTTTGACTTAACTTGTGTATGGCAATATTTATTGGCCTTGTTGTGTTAATTTTTGTATTTTTGTAGAGCTGCACAATGAGTGAGAGCCATAGGCCGAACAATCGCAATACGCAAATTAAATGTACAAATTGTGTAGATATTTGACATAGAACTAACTCTTACCAAGCACTCATCCACACTACAACAGAAGTTATATTGAAATAAGTAGTATTTGTAAGCGCTATTGTTTTACTGGTACGGACCGCTTTGAATGATAACGGGCTGTGTGTGGACCCGGAACTCAAAGGAGTTAGACACCCCTGACCTGTGTTCACTGTCCCTGAACAGAGCCCAGGTCCTGCAGGTGATTTCCCTTTAAAAGCCTCCGTCCCAGTCACTTCCGCATTCTAAGCCCCGCCCCTCCGCCTCTCCATAATGCCACTGTGCGCTCGGTAGGTCTCGTGACTTGTGCTTGTTCCTTCAACATGCTCACCTGTCTGAAGTTTGTTGTGCTGCTGCTGTTGCTGTCCTCTCGATCCTGTGACGGGCTTCAGTTCAACGACATCGACGAAGAGGTAGAGCTTGTGGCCCAGTCCTCCAGATACGGCTCCCTGTGGCCTCTGCCGCAGAAAGTGCAGCTCTCAGATGTTTCATTCAAGTTGACCACCTCCAGCTTCAGAATAGTTGACGCCAAAGAGTCATCCGCCGGGCCGAGCTGCAGCCTTTTGCAGAATGCCTACAGGAGGTAAGAACATCTGACTTTTCTAAATTTTTCTTGCCACTGTGTCATTTTCTCCACGTCTACTTTCGTTTTGTGGGCGACTTCATTTGAGGGAAACGAGTGTGATGCGTTCAGGGACCAGCCAACTCGTGATAAACAACACTCCCCCTCCCTTTCTGTTCCCGTCCAGGTATTATGATTACATCTTTGAAAATGCTAAAAAGTCCTGGCAGGCTAAAGGTAAGCGCACTGGCCCATCGGAGCTGGGAGAGCTGCAGGTGTGGATCACATCAGCTGACTCTGAATGTGACGGATACCCCAGTGTGACCTCCGACGAGTCATGTGAGGCCCCTCTTCATCTTTTATTGCACATTTATTCCATGTATTAGACTGAAGCGGAAGTATCTCAACCAGCAGCCTGCAGATCAGTTTATGCACAGGTTCATAAGAGGCAACCTTAGTCTTTTTAGCCTTTAGAAGGACATAAACATTCTCAGAGTTTATAGGTTTTCAAAGGAAATTTTACTGACCAGGAAAGAATACAGGCATCAATAAGCAGCTTAAGACTCTGAATTTAGTACCTAAAGAACTTCCTGGAAAAATATGATGGAACATTTGCAACAACAGGCCTTAACAGTAAAGCATGTCCTATTATACAGGAGTAAACACCACATAAAGCCAGTGAAAGTAGAAAGTTGGGCAAGTCAAAAAAAAAAAAAAATTAAACAGTGTTTAGTGTAGTTTTTTTCCTTTGCAGTTGATCATTTGGCTGTCTTGCTCTTTTCTTATCTCTGAGTTGTATGTAGAGATTATGCTCAGCAATTAACCTCAATCTTTTGACCTAGTGCACAGGAAGTTTTTTAGAGGAAGTTTTTTAGCAATACTTTTAGAGAAAGTTTTCTAGCAAGTTTTTAGAGTATACAGGGTGGGGAAGCAAAATTTACAATGAACATTTAGTTGTTTTTTCTCAGCAGGCACTACATCAATTGTTTTGAAACCAAACATATACTGATGTCATAATCATACCTAACACTATTATCCATACCTTTTCAGAAACTTTTGCCCATATGAGTAATCAGGAAAGCAAACGTCAAAGAGTGTGTGATTTGCTGAATGCACTCGTCACACCAAAGGAGATTTCAAAAATAGTTGGAGTGTCCATAAAGACTGTTTATAATGTAGAGAAGAGAATGACTATGAGCAAAACTATTACGAGAAAGTCTGGAAGATACTATTAAAGAAGAATGGGAGAAGTTGTCACCCGAATATTTGAGGAACACTTGCACAAGTTTCAGGAAGCATGTGAAGGCAGTTATTGAGAAAGAAGGAGGACACATAGAATAAAAACATTTTCTATTATGTCAATTTTCTTGTGGCAAATAAATTCTCATGACTTTCAATAAACTAATTGGTCAGACACTGTCTTTCAATCCCTGCCTCAAAATATTGTAAATTTTGCTTCCCCACCCTGTATACTACTAACCTTAATGTTAATCTGGTTACTAACCTGCCTGTTCTGTTTTGTCTGTTATGTCGTCTGGTGCTGTATGCAAAGCTGCTGAATACTTGAATTTCCCCAATGATTAATAAACTATCTAGTATTTTTGTCTGTTGCTCATAACAGAATAATAAAGAAAATGTTTGCATAGGGGCAAAATCTACTATAAAACATTCAACCACATACCTCAGCAGTTCTGAAAGTCATCTGTACACACACATAATCTTAATATGTAGTTTCATTTTCCTTTTTTTTTTCTTATTTAGAAAAATCATCTCCTTGGCAATTGACATTCTAAGACCTTTACACTATACATGTATGTTTTAAATTAGAATAAAAACAGGTGAGCTGTAGCCCAGACATAAATCCTTTGACCTAGAACAGCCAAAGTATAGTTATCAGTAGTCTCTGTCATCAGCAACACACACACACACAATCTTAATATATAGTTTAATTTTCCTTTTTTTTTCTTATTTACAAAAATCCTGGCCTTGACGATTGACTTTGCAAGACCATGACACTATACTACACAATGTATGTTGTAAATTAGAATAAAAACAGATGAGCTGTGGCCCAGATATAAAACCTTTGACCTCAAACAGCCAAAATATAGTTATCTGTAGTCGCTGTCATCAGCAACACACAAGTCATGAGTCTTTGTTCAAAATTATTGACAGTAGTCTACTAACAGACAGACACTGATAAACACATAACCCACTTGGCTCTAAGTTGAAAAGATCGGCTCTTCAATGTGACCGTTTGTGTTCACAGATGAACTGACTGTGAATCAGCCGTTTGCGGTCCTGAAAGCACCAAAGGTCTGGGGAGCGCTGCATGGTAGGACTTTTAAGAGATGATCATTTTCTTGATTTTGTGATACCAACTTTAGATCGCTTGTCAAAACAATTTTAAATACAGAGTAATGATTAGAAGACTAACACAGACCTTACATTGAAAATTCATGGTTTAAGGTGTAGTCTTTCAAAAGCTGAAGAAATGCTGAGTCTCATGTAAGATGACACAGTTCAGATTTGACAACACTCCCTGCAGCGTAAAACATTTATGGTATCTTTTATGGCATCAGTGTCCCAGAACTTAACATCTTTGATTGTTAAACTATTACCAATAAAATGTTTATTTGTTTGCAGGCCTGGAAACGTTCAGCCAGTTGGTCTATAAAGATGAATTTGGAACTGTAAGTGAAGGATAACCTCAATTGTTATATATGCTGTGTTTATCCAAAATGGGTCACCAGGCTGTATAACTCTTGGTTTAAATGTCTTTTCAGAAAAACATTAATCAAACAACAATCAGCGACTTCCCCAGATTTGCTCACAGAGGCATTTTACTGGACAGCTCTCGCCACTTTTTGCCCATCAAAGTCATCTTGGCTAATCTGGTATGTCAAGCAGAAGTTTGAATCTGGATTTTTTTTTTTTTTTTTACTTAAAATGAATTGCACATTTTTCAGTAGTTTTACCTTTTTTCCTGTTTTTGTAGGAAACAATGGCGATGAATAAATTCAATGTCTTCCACTGGCATATTGTGGATGACCAGTCCTTCCCCTACCTGAGCCGAACATTTCCTCAGCTGAGCCAGAAGGTCGGTAGAATCAGTTTTTGGTGTTTAGACTTAGAATTAGAAAAACTTTATTGATCCACAAGGGAAATTATTTGGTCACAATAGCTCAGTTGCTTGAAAAAACACTAGCAAAAAAAAAGGAAAGTAAATGTGAGTTATTTATTATTTATTTATATTTTGCCAGCACAATTAAGAAACGCGTATGTAAAAGAGTATGTGTGTATGTGTGAATAGATATATAAAAGAGTAATGTAAAAGGAAGAGGGAGATAAATATATATTATTAATATTTTATGGAGAGTGGGTGGGATTAAATAACTTTCACTTCTTCCCACCCCTTTTCGCGCATGTAAACAAAACTATTGTGCTGTTCTTCTAAGATTGTCTTGATTGTTGATTTTTGTATTCATATTTATGTTTTGCTTGTTCACATATATGTTAAATTTCATTGCATGTTTGGAATAAATCACTAAATCAAATCAAGTGTGAAGAGATAAAAGCAATAAATAACATAAATCGAGTAAAAAAAATAAAAGATTTAGTGTCTGAGTACGTGAGGCTTTTCATCCAGAGACTTATCTTATAATCCAGTAGAGGAACTAGTTTATTAATCTTGTTTTCCAGGGGGCTTATCACCCATACACACATGTGTACACCCCCGCTGATGTGAAGATGGTTATTGAGTTTGCCCGTTTGAGGGGGATTCGCGTCGTCCCAGAGTACGACACTCCAGGACATACACAGTCATGGGGCAAAGGTGAGTTTCAAAGGCTTTGTTGGAAGAGAAAGTTTCTATTCTACAGTGTCTGTCTTTAAAAATGTGTCTGTGTTGTGTGGATCTGGAATTTCTTTTGCCTACTTATGTTTGAAGTGAAGTCTATCTATGTGCGTAATACGGCTGTGAAATGGACAGTTTATTTTTGATAAGTTTAATATTTTTGCATTTTGTACAGAATTGTTTAGAATTTATTTTGACTTGTAAGATTTGTTAAGGTTCTTTGAGGACCTGATGTGGGACTTTGTGAACAGAAGAAAAAGATGGGGTAAGGGGGTGGGAGTGTATTATTGTTACTATTATTATTACTATATTTTAAAAGGTAAAATCGATTGAGAACAGCTTCCCATTTACCACTAGAAAAGCACTCGGAGAGCGCAGACCTCCGCCGAGGAAGATCACCCCCACCCCACCCCCCCCAATCACCACCAAAATGTAATCATTTGTTCCTTGTGCCAATATCAACATTTCCTGAAAATGTCATCAAAATCTGTCAGAGGTAATGATAGGCTGGCAAGAGGCCCCAACAGACAAAAACAGTGACAAAACAAAACAGAAAAATGGATAAAAGAAAACAGTACAGATGAATCCAAGATTTGCAACCAATAGTGAACAGACTATGAAGTTAAAAACAACATAAATAACTACTAGAGTGTATGGGGAGAGAACAGAAGGGGAGAGTCAACACGTACAACAGTCAACTAGGGAATGTTGTAGTTTGTGTTTAAACGTACAGGGTGATGGGAGAGCTGAAAGTTTAAGAGAGTATAAGTTGTACTTCATCCCATACTTTTGACTTTTTTTTTTTTCCTTGTTTTTTTATATTCAAAATAAAAAAAATAAAATATATGTTCCTTTCAGGCCAGGCCGATCTGCTCACGCCCTGTTACGCCGGCTCCAAACCCTCTGGTGCCTTTGGGCCTGTCAACCCCATTCTGAATACCACGTACGACTTCATGACCCAGTTCTTCAAGGAGATCAGCACCGTGTTCCCTGACGCCTACATCCACCTGGGCGGAGATGAGGTGGACTTTACTTGCTGGTGAGAAGATGAAAACATAACTTTCCCCATTTGCATTAAAATGCTAAATACTTCATCATTTTAGCCACTTTTTCTTCTTCCACATCACAGGAAGTCCAACCCAGACATCCAGAAGTTCATGGAGCAGCAAGGCTTCGGACAAGACTACAGCAAACTGGAATCCTTCTACATCCAGAAGTTTGTGTCCCATTTGAACCAACATTATGCTGGTTTGCTAAGAAAATAGAACAGGTGGAACTAACTATTTTATTTTGTCTGATTTGCTTTAATAGACTCTTGAATATTGTCTCCACTACCAATAAGGGCTACATGATCTGGCAGGAGGTCTTTGACAATGGTGTGAAGGTAACTCATGAAAAATGATTGTACAAATAGAGTCATCTCCTGTTGGAGGGAAATATCTAATAGACCTGGGTGATACAGAAACATTTTATCATGATAGGTTGTTCACTTAAGTCGATAGTGATGATTACAAATGACTAATCATGACTTTTAAGTTTGTAGGCTGAATTTCAATGCAAGATTTTTAAAAAATCTTTAATTTCCTTATGGTCCGAACACTTTATCACTGAGCCTGTTTACGTGACCATAAAAATCCAGTAACTGCGAGTAATCAGATAATTGTAATAATCAGATCTGACACATTTACTTGCACATGCAAAATCTGATAAGCGAAAACCGTGGTTTAGACGCTCCAGTCCATTATCAGATTTTTTTTTTTTTTTTTTTCAGTTAAGGGCAGTACATCCGTTGAGCAAGATTAGGTAGATTGTACAAATCATCAATTAATCTATTATGATCAATATTTTTCAGATCTAAATATAAAGTATTGCATTGGCTGACAGTATAAACACAGTACATAAAAAAAAAAAGATTTTTCGTCTGTGTTATGATTAGCCTTTTATCATCCAGTCCTGCTTTTTAATTATTTTAATTTCCATCAGTAATTTCACCCTTGACTATCTAATCTATTGATCTTATAAAACTCCTGTTTCAGTTTTCATGTGAATTTTGATTGCTCCATTATTCATTTCCGTTTTGTTGCATTTCTAACACCTCCCTGACTGTCTAACCTAAACACAGCAGCTTGTAACTATTCCAGCTAAAGCCAGACACAGTAGTACATGTGTGGATCGGCGGCGCCACCGATGAAGAGATGCACAAGGTGACGGGAGCAGGATACACCACCATCCTCTCCGCCCCATGGTACCTAGATTATATTAGCTACGGCCAGGACTGGCAGAAGTACTACAAGGTTGAACCACTGAGCTTCAATGGTCAGTTTTTGATTAAAAATGACGTGAAATTATTTTGATTGATTAATGTTTTAGAGAAATTTAAATTATTTCAGTGTTTTTTAATTTAAGGCACAAATGGATGTTGTTCAACAGGCTTATGCTTAAAGAAATGCACAGTTGTGACGATGCAAGAGTGTCGGATGTGCTGTGAACATGGGGCGGTGTGGTTGGTGGTACAGACATTGTGAATTTCCTGTTACCCGCCAGCGTACACATTTTACCACTGTGTAGGATCAGGCCAGTTGGAAAAGAAAAGGCACCAAGGCTGACCTTTCCATCTTCGCCCCCCTTCCCCAATATTATTTTTCTGACAGTGATAATTCTATGTATGTGTGCTGTGTAGCTGAAACCAGACACAGTTATCCACGTCTGGAAAGGAAACGCCCAGCAATACAAGAATGAGATGGCAAATGTTACATCGTCAGGGTACCAGACCCTGCTCTCCACTCCCTGGTACCTGAACCGTATCTCCTACGGCCAGGACTGGCAGGGCTTTTACAAGGCCGATCCACAGGATTTCAAGGGTTTGTGTCTGCATGATTGATATATTTGTAGTGCGAGAAAAAACTGATACTGCTCATTTTGGCAAATCCGTTGCAATATTGTTTTTTTTTTCAACCATTCTGCTGCAGCCCTGCCTTTGACTTTATTATTATTTTCTTTTTAGTGGGCCTTCTGACTATGTATATAATATTGTGATGTTCACAAACCTTGTTTTCCCATTGGTTGCAGATCTTTAGTCACCTCTGTGCAAATACGTGTAAGCCTGTTGAATGAACAGAACTCTAGAATTTAAGACGAATCAGCATTCATATTTACACTGAATTTTCCCTATTCTTCTATTTAATGAGGTTTGCAATTTCCTTATTTTTATTAAATGTTAAATTTTGGTATTTAAAATAGGAACTGAGGAGCAGAAGAAGCTTGTGATCGGTGGAGAGGCCTGTTTATGGGGCGAGTATGTGGATGCTACCAACCTGACACCCAGACTCTGGTATGTAAACTTTTATCAGAAGTAAAAATGTATCATTAACACAAAAAACTATTTCACAGGGAGCTACTGGTATTAGACAAACCAGAGGTGCCTATGAAGAGGGCGTGAATAATAGAAAAAGACAAAAATCCAGGCACTCACTTGGTTGGGAAAAATTATAAATTGTAAAAAGCCTTTATTTCATAAGGGCCTAAAAACACAACAATGCGTGTCAGCATGAGTCTTCTTCAGGGTCAGGGTCCTCAGGCTCATGCCGACACACATCGGTGTGTTTTTAACTCCAGCCCCAAAGAATTGATAAACATGCCCTCATGAAATAAAGGCTTTTTACAATTTCAAATTTTCCCCAAGTGAATGCCTGGATTTTTGTCTTCGTTTTTAAATTGGGTCATTGTTGTGAACTTTGACCCGTTACGTCAGCCAGTGGTTTAACTTTTATACGTTCACTCTCAGGCCTCGTGCCAGTGCTGTGGCAGAGCGCTTGTGGAGTGCCAAGGATGTGACGGATATCAGTGACGCCTTCAACAGACTGTCTGCACACCGCTGCCGTATGGTGGAGTGAGTATCTGCGCTGTGTTTGAACCATAGATTCAACTCTGGAAAACGCATATTCCTCATCTCATTATCTTTCCTCATCAAAGGCGAGACATCCCAGCTGAGCCGCTGTTTTCCAGCTACTGTCCTCATGAATACAAAGGTGTCTAAAAAAAAAAAACCCACACACACACAACTGCAACGCTGGAAGAGGAAGCAGCAGCACAAAAAGGGAAGCAAACACATCTCCATGCATGTACTTCAACCTGAGTTCTAAACTGCCTTCATAGAGATTTTAACTCATCATTCTTACATCATCTGCAGTAGACGTACCAATCACATTTTACTGTTTTGAATTTATGAATGCACTGCTTTTTTTAATGGATGTTTGTATCTGATTGTGAATAAAATTGTTGAGATTTGACTGTGTGCAGCTCTGATGCTTGAAACTCAAAAAAAAATTAAGAACTGTACAAGAAATAATTTATTTTGAATGATTCAGTATTGTTTTTTAGCAAGGTTATAATAAGTGTATATAATCAGTGGCTTGATTCAGATAAAGTTAGACTGCCTTCAAGAGCTGCTGACCCACATCTGGTACCTGTTAAGAAAATTAACATCCTTAAGACCACAAATGCACAACAAAATATGATTTTTTTTTTTTCTTCCTCTGACCTTGAACTCTGACCTCGTGACCCAAAATTACTTGGTAATAAGGGGCAGGTCATAGTCTGGGTTACTGCTGAGTTTGATCACCTTAACTCTACTTGTTATTGACTTATGGTACAAACAATCAGACAGCCATGACTGCCCTACTTACCACCTGACTTACAGGCAATGGGTCAACAGAATTAAACCACAGTCAAAAATCTGAATAAATAGATTGTACAGATGAAGGTCAGTATTTAGTGTGACCTCTATTCCCTGCAACAAAATATAGCCCAAACAATAAGAAACGTGTTGAATTAAAGGTAGGGTAGGAGATCCTGGAAAAACGGTTTGAACAAGCTACATTTTGAATACACAAAATTCAAAAGTCCAAACCCCTTTCTTCAGACTTCCCCCTGAAGCCATGCCTCCATTGTACTGATTGTACACATGGAGGGGGAGGGACAAATGGCAGTTGAATTTGATAGACATATCACCATTCAATCATTTCAATGGGCCGGTTAAAATGATTGGATGGTGTTTTTTTACAGTCCTGTCCATTCCACAGAAATTTTTTTGATTTTTGTGTTGGAGCATTTAATTAATTGGTTGCAATAGGGGTGTGAAGGGGATTTTAACCAATATAGTAAAAAAAAATGCTCCAGGAAAACATCTCCTACCCTATCTTTGAAGTTGTTAAAAAAAAAAAAAAAAAAACAGCTGAAGATCAGTGCAGTAAATCTCTCATCTGCTCAAGAGTTCCAGACATGTAAAATACAAATGGAGCACACACCAAATCCTTGCCACTCCTGTCTATCCCTGATAATTTTTAATGCTGTTTTGCCATATCCTCTATATACTGGGGCTATATGGATTCCCTGCATATGGATGGTCATTATAACTTTGCTCAAACCTGACAGTAATGTACATTATACACCAGAATGTCTATATTTACACTTATTACCTTACTCACTTATTACCTTACCTTACTTTTACTTTTTGTCTAAATCCTGAAAAGGCCTGTTCAGGTATTAGTTTCACAAAGCTACTAGTCCCAGTACTCCACACATCACAGCAGACCAGACATTCTTTTTAGGAGGGTGTTCTGGTCCTGGAGGTTCATAGCTTCATACGAGTCCAGCTCAAGGGAGAAGGTAGCGTTGCCTGATGTCAGTGTTCGCAGGATGGTGGAGTAGCCCTTAACAAGGAAATGGGTTTAAATAGTAAAGCAAGACATTCCAGTCAAAATATATTGAAATATTTTATTTTCATGTGATTGTTAACTCACCATCATCTCAGCCAGGGGCACAGTTGCAAGCAGTACTTTGTTGTCATGACGACTCTGGATGTCCCTGACAGTTCCTCGTCTCTGGGCTAAGTCCCCCAGCACAGAACCGAGGTAATCCTCTCCGACAGTCACCTCTAGTGACATCACAGGCTCCAGTACCTGACCCCCAGCTAACTTCAAGGCCTGCATTTGAAGAAACAGAGCTGTAGCTTAAGTCCGGATAACCATGTGGTTTAAAGCGAGGGCAGAGGAACCTTTTCATGTTTACCTTGAGCATGCAGCGGGACACGCAGGCTGACACCATGGCCAGAGATGTTCCTGATTCTACATGGACACTTTGGATCAGTGTAGAGACATCCTGTAGTGGGTAACCTAGCAACGGACCTGGATGTGGAAAGTGAAAATGAATGCATCAGAGAACACTTAAATTATACTCTTCCACTACAATGTCATTATTCTTGTGTTAAGTTCTTTGTGATTACATATTGTGTGTTTTGCATGTGTTGTTTAAAGGAGTGATATTTTGCTTTTTTAAATGAAATTATGCATTTCAAAACATTTCCCTGTAGTCTACATAAAGTGTAAATGCTCTGCTTGGGTCTGAATTCTTCATTAATCAAACTCCACACGTCCATCTTCAACCTCATTTCTGACTAATGACATGAGAAAGGTCATTTTGAGCGCTGGCCCTTTAAATGCACATGACCCCACCCCCTTCCAGGTTGTTGGCTGTGCTGCTCTGTCCTGTTCAACCAACAACTGAACATTTTAGGAAATCAGCTCAAAGTTTGGACATATTTTCAGTATGGACGACAACCACTGCTGCTGACAAACAATTATGGCATACTCTGAGAAATGTTTGTCAGAAGTCTTGACCTTATATGAGCAAATGTCATGGCATAACTAGTTATAGACGTCACAACTTAAGCAGGAATTGAAACAGGTTGTAGAAATCCACTCAACTGCCAGAATGAATATAAAGATAGCTTTGCAGCACCTGGAGGGTTCAAATTCGAACTTTATGAACTATTAGGGTCCAAATACACAAATAAATGTACCAAAGACTAATAAAAGTAGGTTGAACAAAATATGATCCCTTTAAGGTGCTGTATGCCTGCATTTCTACCAGGGTTAATCAAGAAAACATTAAATTTAAGATCACATACAATCTTTAATTCTAAAGTACCTTGGAGATACGAGCTGTGCACTCCATTCTCCACTGCCTCTTTCATTTCTGGTGACAGCTCTACTGTTTGCTCTTCAAATTCCACTTGACAAGAACCCCCCGCATCTGCAGCAGGTCTGACAGACAGTTCTACTGTCACAACATGTCTTTTTTCCCCAATTGTTCGGTCCAGGGTGTCTGCAACACACACAAAACAGAAAAATCCATCACAAGACAACTAAACAAAGTAGAATTAACAGAAGTGTGGATATTTCTCAGTTCAAAGATGCATCATGATATGGGCATCATTATCAAATTGAATCCAATTTTGAGGTCAGTGAATATTATATTAACACCTCCAATTGGAATGCACTGCAAAAATATTAAACTGTTTCACTCTGAGGTGGAACACCCAGTTACTAATATTGAAAATATGGATCTGATTATGTCCTGGACTGCTGTATTCTGAACTTTAAGGCACTTTTTTAATAAAAAGCAGAGGAGATCTCTCAATTTTCATCAATTAATGAATGAAAAAGTAGCCACTGCACGGTTATATAGATCCAATACATTGAGTATGAACTTTTTGAATGAATTCCCTTCATAAGTCAATATACGGCTTGAAAAATGTTATGTGAAACTATTGTTTGTTGTCACACCTGTGGTCGAAACATGCTGGACAATAGTCTCTCTATAAGCCACCTGCAATGGGCCAAGGTGAGTCTCAATGCCATACTCTCTCCTTATTCGATCATGGATAATCTCAATGTGTAGTTCCCCCATCCCACACAGAACGGTCTGAGGAAGGAAAGTACAACACATTAAGTTGACCCACAGCAGCATATGCTCCGACTAAAGAGAAGTGGTGGATAATCCAATGATGGTCTTACCTGCCCAGAATCAGGGTCAACCCTGACTTTAAGGCTGGGGTCTTCTCTCTGGAGGCAGTTAAGAGCATTCTCTAGATCTGACAAGAAAAAAAAGAGTATGTGAAGATTAACGGAGCACAGCCCAGCAATAATGAATACATATAAAACTATAATCACCATTACTGACCAGCCTGTTTGGCCATAGTCGGTGGTTCGATGGTGCAGAAAAAAACAGGATCAGGCACTTCCACTCCAGAGAGAATAACACTTGCATGTTCTCCACGCTTTTTTCCTGTGTCTGCTTTATTTTGAGCCCTGCGAGCTGCGGCTGCTGCTGAAGCCTTGGATAAAACTATGGTGTCTCCTGTGACTGTCTTGAGTGAAAACAGAGAACATGAATCACCTTCCTAACGGGAGAATCTTCAAAATAGTAAATGAGGTATAAGTCATGTTCTACCTGCTTGAGGCCAACAGTCAAGGCGATGTTTCCCGCCGGCATTGAGGGGATTTCTACATGCTGATCAGCAAACGGCACCAACAGCCTGCTCATCCTCTCACTATAGAGAACATGGAGTAAAAAAAACAGTTGTAAATACCATGTGAGTTTAATTTGACTCACAGAATTGGTCAGAATTACAACAAGATATAACGAAAACCACATACATGCTGTTCCTGTTGATATTATGGACGGCTGTCTGTGCTTTCAAAGTTCCAGAGTATATTCTAAGAAACACCAAAGGACCACGCTGCTTGTCATGGAGGACCTTGAAGGCCAGAGCACATAAGTCGTCCTTGTACCATTGTCTGTGGGGTGATAAAGACAAACAGCGCTTACAGGACCAAAGCAAACAGTGGGGCAATTATCAAATGTATTGGTTTATTTAAATAACTGCATGACAGAGTGTACTGATGATGACAATGACCTTTACAAATCAAACTTAATTTGAATTTTGAAGGCAATATGAATAAAAAATCCCCTAATGGTGTGAAGTCTGATTCAATCTGGTGTCCTATTCTCAAACTTACTACAAAAACTGAACATCCTTTTTGGTTCTGTATTTATTTTATTTAACCAGGAAGTCCCATGAAATAAAATCTCTTTTTTGAGGGAGATCTGACCAAGAGGCACATAAGTACAATACAAATGAACAAACAGAATATAAAACTTACATACAATTACCGCAACATAAAAAGTTAAAAACCAGTTTAAGAATAGCAGATTATATGTATAATCCCAGATTAGTCAACAAAGACATGTGTTTTTTAGTAGTCCCTACTAAATCCCTTTTGTAGTCCCTTGACAATGGTTTAATGGTTCTGTGTGTGATTTTGAGGTCTTTAAAATGATCTAATTGCAGAGCTGGAGTATAACACTCTTAAACAAACATTAAGAGCCTGGTTTAGCCCAGCTCTAAACGTAAAGTGTCATGAGATAACTTTTGTTATGATGTAGTATTATGTAAATAAAATTTGACTAAGTGATTGATCATTTAAATTGATGAAAATAGTTAATAGTTTCTCCTGTGTATACCCAAATATGAATAATTGTTATGTTTTTGTTACCTTAGAATGAACTGTTAATATGCACAGAAGAACTCATCAGCTCCATGTGTTACATCGTCATGTTTCTATAGTCACAGTTTTTCATTTCTGTTTTATGGCCAGCAAATCTAGCATTAAAATGCATTACCATCACCAACTATATTTAAGTGTGGACCAGAGTTAATATCCCACTGCCTCTAATAAAGGTCTTCAGGAGCCAAAGTGAGGGGTATTAATTTGGTTGCATTCTATTTTCTCACTTCTAGATGCCACGCCGTTGTCTGTAATGAATCCTTTTACCACCAAGTTTAGTTTTGAAGAATTTACTCACACAAGGTCGTGGTGCCGCTCATTGGGGGCAGGAAGGTAGGCGGTGATGGCATCTAAAAGAGGCTGAACACCTTTGTTTTTTAAAGAGCTTCCTAAGAGCACTGGGACGCCTTTACGAGCCAGAGTCACTCGACGCACAGCGGCTTGAAGCTGAGGACAAACACAACAGCGTTTAGTCTGTGTTCATATGGTTTATTTTGGTGTCATGAAATTATACTTACTTTGATGGAGGGAACTGCATCCAAATTCTCAATGAAGTCATTAAGCAACAGCTCAGCAAACTCATCATCTAAGTCAGCAACCTGTGAATGGGAACAGAAGCATAAATTGGTGAGAAAATCAGCGACATCCACACATAACCACATTTAAATTTGTCACCTTTGATAAAAATATTACAGTATGCACCTGCTCGATTAAAGCTGATCTGGCCCCTTTGGCCTCCTGCAGGACAGCTGCGTCGTCTAACTCATTCAGTGGTTTGACTTCATATGCACGTCCGTCGTCTCCCACTGATTTCTGCTTCCATATCAACTTCTGGTTGGTTATCAAGTCAACCACGCCTGTGAAGTTCTTGCCACTGCCGATAGGAGTCTATAAAACAGGATTCATTCAAAGAAAAAAAAAATTACATGGTGACATAAACATGTAAATAAATATCATGAAATACACTTATCATAATAAAGGCCTACCTGGAGTAGAACTGGGTTGGCTTTCAATTTGTCTCTTATGCTTTGAATGGAAAAACCTAAGCTACAATAAGAAACAAAAAAGAGGACAAAAGAGAACAAAAAACAAAAGTGTTAAAAAACTAAAATTGTGTTGTGTAGAAGTGAAGTTTGGAGTCACATACTCTGCCGTTGACTTGTCCATCTTATTGAGGAAACAGATACAGGGAACATGGTGCTTTTCTGCTTGTCTCCAAACAGTCAGAGTCTGAGCCTGGTGGTGCCAACAGATATAACTGTTATTATAAGGCATTAATTCCATAGAAAATCATATTTTAAAAATCAATAAACAGAACAATTTAAAAACCAGTGGCCAAACCTCAACACCAGCAGACGCATCGAACACTGCAACAGCACCATCAAGTACACGAAGGGCCCTCTCTACTTCAAGAGTGAAGTCAACATGTCCTGGAATAACACACATTGAAAATCTTGTTAGCTTGAATTCAGCCTCTGATTTCCATTATTTTAAAGATTACACACACCTGGAGTATCTATGAGGTTTATTCTGTGACTTTTCCAATCAAAGGTGACTGCTGCTGACTGTATGGTGATGCCTCGCTCCCTCTCTTGAGCCATGAAATCTGTGACTGTATCCCCATCATCTACATCTGAAAGCAATGGTGATGAACAGAAATACATAGTGAATGATAAATATAAACCTATAGCATGTCCGCAGGTCATTTGTATCATTCTACACACCTCCTAGTGCCCTTATATAACCAGAGTAATACAGCATCCTCTCTGTGGTTGTTGTCTTTCCCGCATCAATGTGAGCCATGATGCCAATGTTTCGAATCCTGCAGATAGAGTGTGAATTTTAACATCTTAGAATCACCTGAAGGTAAAGAATAATTACTTTAAACAGTGGCAGAGGACTATTACTTACTTGGATATGTCAGGGTTGACCACAGTCCGCAGTGATTTGACTTCATCTATTAACATGTGGATGGAGTAAAAGAATGAGGAGTAAAAATATGAATCTGAATGAAACATCAACATACTATTTGACAATGTGAAATGGGCCAATCTTAAAAGCGGCTCCACAAAATTTTACAAAATAAGTTCAGCCTTAATAAACAAAAAAGCTATATACAGTTGCGGAAAAAAATTATTAGATCACCCTTTGTTTTCTTCAATTTCTTGGTCATTTTAATACCTGGTACAACTAAAGGCATATTTTTTGGACAAATATAATGAGAACAATAAAAATAGCTCATAAGAGTTTAATTTCAGAGCTGATATCTAGCCATTTTGCATGTTTTCTTGATAATAACCCCAATCACTTCAGTTCTTACATCAATATCTATGGCATTGTACTGCCAAAAACAGTGCTTTTAGGCATTTCATGTTTTCTTTTCTGTCTGTTTTAATCACATGATACACACAGGAATTACTACTTGATTGCATAACCACTGTTATTGTTACGACTGTACATCTGCATGCATTTGATTGAGTTCAGCATTTTTTATACTTTAGCTCACTGACCCATTTAACTTTTTTCTTCACATCGTGCACATTGCCATTATTTGGAATGAGAACATACCTGGGAGAAAGCTGTACTGTCTTTTTATATGACTGCTCACTCTGCATCTGCAGAACTGGCGCCCAACAGCTAACACATACCTTCCCTGTGAATGACAACAACCCCGTTCATGAATGTGCAATGTAATTTAACTTATCGCTATTTGCTCATAGTTTGGTCCATGGCACCTTACCCAAATCATCCTGTTAAATTTTCAAACACCTCTGTGAGGTATCTGTAACCTCCTTATCTTCTAAGCTCATACATCCGAATTAGAAGAGACTTCAGGTGAGCCATAATGGAGAAATATTACATCCAAAACAAAGGTTGGCCGGATCATTGTCAGCTCATTCTTATGGCTAACACTGAAAAAAAGACCTACACTTTGAAGTTGGTTTTAAACGTACAAAAATGACCCTCAAAACAGGACAATCCACGAAACTGTCAAATGTCACGCTTTCATTTGGCGTAGCTTCAAAACATATCCTCTGGATACGTCAGTGTTGATTTATAGTTCCTCCTGCGAAAAATACACATCTAGCATCCATGTTGGTGAAAATAAAAAATATATATGTTATTACGTATAATATTACATATAATTTATGAACACAATACATTATAATATATCGTGAAAATGTCCTATAATATTGACCACAGTCGCGCTAAATCTTTCGTAACACAAAGACGTTCACATTAAGCCAACGGACAACCCTCTACGTCAGAGTGACGTACTTCCTCTAAGTATCGGCTTCGGGAAAACAACATCTGAACAGCCCGAGCCTCGAGATAAAACATCAAATACTACACGTCTTCGCCAACTTTTACCATTGGTGGAGTATTGCCTGTAACACCTGACCGTTAAAACACAAAAATGGTAAGTAACCAACATTAATACTGTGAGTGTATGGCTTTTTTTGGTTGTTTAACTTGTTAGCATATTGTGCTAGCTTTAGCTGTAGTTCACATGTGGCGTGGTGACGTGCTGCTATGCTCTGTTGTTGGAAAACTAGCCTTTAAAAGCCATTTCACAGCCATGTAATTAAAATAAAGTGTACGATGGATAAAGTTTACCCTATGCTTTATTTATTTACTATCCATATGTGCTGCTTCTCAGAGCTAGCTGTCTTAATGTTTGATTGCATGAAGATTGGTGACTCGAGATAAGACATGCGATTGTTTAGGTAGCGTTATTGACGTTTGGCTGGTTTGACATTACTGATAAATTGTTAAGATTAGTGTTCAGGGGACTTACGACTCTTATTTGTAGCTATTATCGTGAAAGTAAAACTTGTTTTTGTACCAAACAAAATTGTCACTTGCTTAGTTTTTGTGTATTTTCAGGCTAGTTTTTGTAGGGGTCGGAAAAAATACACACTTGTAAAAATGAACATTAATCCATGCATTTTTCTTGATAAGTACCAACGAGACTGCAATCGCAATTGCAAATTAAAGTATTCTTCACAACATTCAACAGTTTTTTTTCGTCAAATTGTGCAGCCTTAATTTGCATGTTATGTTTCTATCCTTTAGCCTCAGAACGAGCACATTGAGTTACACCGCAAGCGGCATGGGTACCGCCTGGATCACCATGAGAGGAAAAGAAAGAAGGAGAGTCGTGAGGCCCATGAGAGGTCCCACAAAGCCAGAAAGATGATTGGTTTGAAGGCCAAATTGTACCACAAACAGAGACATGCTGAGAAGATCCAGATGAAGAAGACGTAAGTACAGAAGGAGAGAAGAAAATTAAGTGTGTCTCTTTTAATTGAGTTTAAAAGCAAGTGTGCCAAAATAGATAGAATAACTAATATGTGTATCTTTGCAGCATCAAAATGCATGAACAGAGGAAGACCAAGCAGAAGAATGACGATAAGACCCCAGAGGGAGCAGTGCCAGCGTACCTGTTGGACAGAGAAGGACAGTCTCGTGCCAAGGTCCTCTCCAACATGATCAAACAGAAAAGGAAAGAAAAAGCCGTAAGTACTGACTAGAATCCCCTGTTATCCACTATTCCAGGTCATAGATTTGACTGTCTGGATTTTCTGTTGCTGCATTGTGAAGATTTCTAGCTTTACTGAAGACATTTTGCTTTTTATTTCAACAGTAGGATTAATAATGTAGAAATTACATGTTTTTGTGCAATGTTGTTTAACCTTTTAGGGCAAATGGGAAGTGCCTTTGCCAAAAGTCCGTGCCCAGGGGGAGACAGAAGTGCTCAAAGTCATCAAAACTGGAAAGAGACAGAAGAAGGCTTGGAAAAGAATGGTCACAAAAGTTTGCTTTGTTGGCGATGGATTCACCCGCAAACCGCCAAAGTACGAGCGTTTCATCAGACCCATGGTAAGATTACACTCTTTTGACAGTAAGGTATGAGCTCCAGTTGATCTTTGTCATCTTTTATCTATTATCCATGTCTTTATTATTGGGGTGTAAGAAAATATCGATTCTGCAATATATCACAATATTTCATTTCACGATACTGTATCGTTATCTTTAGGTATTTATTTAAATGCAGACATGGCGGAGATTCATTTTTGTTTTTTGTTTTGCTTGTTTGTTTATCAAGCTCTTTAAATATTTATATGGTTATTTTGCTCTTATTTCTATATTCACATGCGTATTTTGCTCTTTTATTTCTATAGTCTCATGGATTTTTTGCTCTGTTGTTTTTATCCTACAAAAGTAGTATTGTGATGTTGCACTAACTTTTTACAGAGGAAAGTTTTTTATTTAGCATTAGATCCTGTTCTGATCCAATAAAAATGTATATATTCAATCAAGAGTAATTGGTTGTTGCTGATGTTGAGGGATGTCCTTAGCTTCTGAGACTGAAGTAATTTCTTTTTCTTATGTTTTTTTTTTTTACTTCAGGGTTTGCGATTTAAGAAGGCTCATGTCACGCATCCAGAACTGAAAGCCACATTCTGCCTCCCCATCCTCGGAGTAAAGAAGAACCCTTCTTCACCCCTCTACACCTCTCTGGGAGTCATCACAAAAGGAACAGTCGTAGAGGTCAACGTCAGTGAGCTCGGCTTAGTTACACAAGGAGGAAAAGTCGTCTGGGGTGAGTCCAGTCTTTATGATTCCACAAATCCATATAGTGACAGTAATTACACACCCAGGTAATTGGTGTTTAGTTTTTTTAGAAATAAGTCAGCAATGTTTACAACTATGAGTTTGAGTTCATGTAATTTTTTTTAATACAGTTGATTTTATGGCTGTACATGGTTTTACAGTAGCTCATGTAATGTTAAAATGAAAGGAATAGATTAGGAATGGAATTACACTGTTCAGTTTAGATTTTAAGGCCTATATTCATGGTTAAATATAGTAGATTTAGTATTGTGTTGAATATTTTAAGTGTCAGTAGTTCAATATAAATGTAATATATACCTGTATGAAACATGCTGATGTTGTGAATAACACAGTTTCTCTACTTTACAGGTAAATATGCCCAGGTGACGAATAACCCAGAGAATGATGGCTGCATTAATGCTGTTCTACTAGTATAAGACTGTTGATCTTCAAAAAAGACTGTGACTGATTACTGCCAACATACATGAGAAGTGCTGAATACAACAAGGAGCAGAGAAGATGCATAAAGCGATGGACTTCGGATCACGGAATCGTCGGGAAGATTTCTGTTATTGTACTTTGCGGCTTACAGGTGTTGTACCAGAAGAACGCAAAAAGAAACGGGCTGATAACTGTGTAAACTTTGATATGAATAAACTTGACATCACACATGGTTTTCTATGTTCTTTATAAAACATGTAATACAAAACTTAACTTACTACTATAACTTGTTGTTTTGCTGAAACACTAGACATTTACTGATGGAAACAGTAGCTCTACATAAAATCTGAATATAGGGGTGTAAGGTCAAAACATGTCATGGTAAAAATCAACTTTTTTTCATCTGTCTGACAAAAAGAAAAGGAAATCTTTATAATTTCAGTAGATAGTATGAACCCAATCAGACTATTGAGGGGTGTAAAGATCTAAAACTACTAGACATGCAATAAATGCAGTGTTGAAAAGGTTGGACCAAGTGAGCAGAAAGACTGGTCCATAGAAATGATGGGATCAGTTCATTAAGCAGGACTCCCATTACTTGAAATTGAAAAAGTAAACATAAAGTAGCTTCATCCATAAAGAGCTGTTGGTGCACAGTTTTTTTTGTTCTCCAACTTTCAACAGGAAACTGCTCAGAGATTTGACCTACATTATATATGATTCTTCAGATGCGTTTCTGGATTTGATGGATAATTACAGATGGACCTGGAACCCCAGCAGGTTAAATATACGTTAAAATCTCACAGTCGACAGATTAAAGTGAAGATAACTCATTTGACAAAGCAAGACACACTAGTGCTTTGACCTGTGGGGATCCATGGGTTCTAGATGTGGTAGTTTTTATGCTGTGTATTCTTGCATGCTGTACTGCATTTGTCCAGCAGTCACCACCAAAGCATTCTGGCCATAGCAACGTGATTGTAGCAACGTGTTTGTGTGAATCCCCAGCAGAGGTGGGTAATCCCAGCTCCATAGAGTAAAAGTCCTGCCATGTATTGGTTCTGCCTGTTCACTTAACACAGGTGATTCCACTAATTATCCATCGACCTGGATGAGGAGTTGTGCTCATCAAAATGGGCTGGTTCAGTGGGTGAATGGGTGGAACAAATACATGGCAGGACTTTTACTCTATGGAGCTGGGATAACCCACCTCTGATCCCCAGACACACACACACACACACAGAGGCCACATGGCTTTAATAATATAGTCTGTTGATGCTCAGTGCTGTGACAGTATTTTTACAGATTTCTAGTCAACTCCACTCCTCAGACACTTCGGTAGTTTATAAACCTATTTCAGCCTCATGTTTTCTCTGCCTGCCACATGTAGCAACCACATGATGCAAGAGTTTGTGTTCAGATCACACCTCCAAAAAGTGTTTTGCAATTCATTTGATCGTTGCCTAACTGATTTGGAGCGCAAAGGGAAGATGCAGCTGAATGATCAGTTTTAACGGAGTGATATTTTACATTTTTAAATGGAATTTTGCATTTAAAAACATTTCCCTGTGGTCTATATAAACTGTAAATGCTATGCTTGGGTCTGAATTCATAAATTCAATTCCACAGGTCCATGTTCAACACTATTTTGAGTAATGACATGAGAAAGGTCATTTTGAGTGCTGGCCTTTTAAATGCAAATGACGCCACCCTTTCCAGGTTGGTGACCATGGGATCTGTCCCTTTCAGCCAACTGAGTTTAATACAACCAACAACTGAACATTTTAGGTAGTCGGCTCTAAGTTTGGACATATATTCAGTTTTTACCACAACCGATGCTGCTGACAAACAGTTATGGCGTACATGGAGAAATGCTCCTCAGAAGTCTTGACCTTATATGTGCAAATGTCATGGCATAACTAGTTATAAAACGAAACAAATTAAGAAGGAATTGAAACAGGTTGTAGAAATCCACTTGATTTTTGCCAAAGTGAATATAAAGATAGCTTTGCAGCACCTTGAGGATTCAAATTCAAACTTTTGGAATTATTAGTCCACAAATACACAACTAAATATTCCAAAGACTAATAAAAGTGGGTTTAGCAAAATACGACCCCTTTAAAAGAGGAGACTGTTAAAATAGGCTAAGGACTGTCTGCATAAATTCAGTCAGACTACTATGCAAATACACGTCAGCTTACAAATTAAATATTAGAATGCACGTATTTCTGACAGTATTACCTCAGTTATCTTGAATAAATAATAAGCCTACGCTATCTAATTATTGAACATGGAAAGAGCAGTTGCTTTATTCAGACTTTGATCAAGGCCAGTGATCACTGTTAATTTTTCTTCTTTGTGCAGTTGTATCGTCCAGATGCACACTGCTTTGCACAGTGTCTACAAATAATCATCTTAAGTGAGCTTCAAAATCATTGTCATATCAGAAATGTTGCCTCCTTTCTGTTTGACATAACATCAGTGAGCATTAGACACAGTAACACCATAGAAATTTTACATTTTATTTGTGATTTTGTTATTCTGGTGTGGGATTACAGCAGAGGATCTTGCATGTGTTAGCTGTACAGCACACCAAACTGTTATTTCACAATCCACTTTTAAGTCACTGTAGAAAAGAGTTTGGGTTTTATGGCAATGATTTTAAAAACTGTCTTGTCAAATTTTAAACAAAAAAAAAAAAAAACATTTTTCCATGAAGTTAAGACCAGACCCTTTAAGATGTTCTTTTCACTTAAAAAAACAAATACAGTACAGATGATTGCTTTGAGGGAGTCTTTTTTTTTTTTTTTTTTTTACAAAATCAAATATGAAGATCAACCTTTCAGCAATCCAATTTAAAACTGTATTCTGTAAGGTATGACAATTTAAGAATAAAAATCCACTTTTTTCTTTACCATTTTTTTTTGCATGAACTCTTGTGATTTCATGTAGCTTTCAGACTAAACCACACACTCATCGTAGTGCAGTCATAACATAATAGTACTCTATACAACTTGTACAGTACTAAATCCGAAGATAAACATGGCAAATGTGCATTTTAACAAGATGAATTTCAATATACAACATTTTACAGTGTATCTGAATAGTGTGACAGCTGTTTTGGTGACTCCCCCTCAGCCTCTGACACTAATAATCTGACTGTAAAGAAATGCATGTACACGTGTGACTGTAGATCTACAATAAGATATGAAATTAGAAGAATTTAAGGCAGGTGCTTCCAGGAAACCGATGAGTACAGCTTAAAAAAAACAAGGCTAAAACGTGTACTGATTGCCCAACACTGTTAGTCTTTAGCGTATGGTGCAGGAGCTCTCAGGAAAACAAAACTGTCTTAAAGACTTGCATTGTGTTGACATATAAAAGGCCTTGATCAGTTACAAAGGATAGCATTCCAATCTTATTATTTTTTCATCCAGCAGCCACTGTGCTCTCATCAGCCGCTTCATTCAGTGTAAGTGAGATGCAACATTGGAGAAGGCCTGCTGATATTCTCCACATGGACACAAGGTCAGACAGACAAACCTCCACAAAGACTTTCTCAGAGTTCAGCCAGTTCGACTTCCTCTTAAAGTCATTTGGCCCAAAGTGTCTTGCATTTATTTTTTTTTTTTGTTTTGAAAGTGCACATAGTGATCACACGTAGTTTCCACTGGAGACTAGCTTCATATGTAGTAGTCCAGTTTGCTCTCTATCGTCTTACAGCCTTTGACAGAGAACACTCGCTCTGTTTTGGGGAAGTAGATTACATCTTTGGCGACCTGGTCTGCCACATCTTTGTCTGGGTCAAATCCTCTGGCTTCCATCTCAGCCATGGCACACTGGACGACATGTTTGTACTCCAGCGGAAGAAACGGGACGAAGAAATCCACCAAATTCTTGTCAATCAGGCTGGTGTGCCACAAACCGCCTACGACAAAGGAAGAGAGTTTCATTAGTTTTTTTTAATAGAATAGATGGTTCAATATCAACTAGAGGTGACACAGTAGGTACAGTCTACTTACTTTTCTTGTTGTTAAACACAGATAAAGAGAGTGCAGTTTCTAGGTCATGAAGCTCAATTTCATTTCGATCCCGTCCATCTCTCCAAAAATCTAAAGCTGTCTGTATGATGCTCTCCCCTCCAGCATTGCTGTGACAAAAACAAAAAAAAAACCCACATTAGCCTTTGTCTCAGATTATTACCAATTATCAAACCAATTACTAATACACTATAAGTGTGCTGGTAGTAAGACATTTGATTATATAAATAACCTCATTACTGATGTTTATTCAGAGCAGAAGAATATTTCAGTATCATTTATTCTCTTTTGCTTAATCATCTGTGAAGTCCAGATTTTCAGTCCTTGCAGTAAGTGGAGGGAAAACACTTAAAAGGCTGAAAACTGGTCTTAGATATTTCTTCATTTATTGTTCCACAAAAATACCATCTGTTTTAAATTGGTCACAGTTAACACAGTTGTATTTTGCCAACAGTAGTATCTGAGTACTGCCCTCTACTTGGTAATCATTTATGTCAGCATTCTCCTTCCCTCCAAAATCTGTTACCATTTTAAAAATCCCCCTCACTATGTTGAAGAGTGACAACCTCCATGCAGCAATGAAATTGAGTTTTAACAAAGACACATCTTTATGTGGCCTTGTCTTCTGCATGGATGTAGTCTTTTTAATACTGTGACTGATTTCCCTGGACACAAATGTTTCACCAAACCAGTTTTTCCTGGACAACATTTAGCAAACATCCTGTTGCTGCCTCCTGCAATTACCATCACCCACAGTAAGTGTGATATGTCTATAGCAGGGCTCACCAACACAGTGCCCGCGGGCACCAGGTCGCCCGCAGGGACCACGCGAGTCGCCCGCAGGCCTGTTCTAAAAATAGAACTAGTTCAGGGTTCTCCAACACGTTGCTCGCGATCTACCGGTGGCTCTCCAAGGGTCACTAATATAAGAACACAAATTTCATTATCATCATTTGGTAGGACAGGTCTAAATTTCCACCCAATCAAAATTACAAACGTCCTGTCCCCCTCCCGAGATGAAACGGTCAACTAGCTGTCAATCAAACTTTAGCGCTGGTTTGCTGCCTGTCATTGGAGAGGGGCGGGGCCCAGGATGAGCCAGATGCCAGGTAGGTAGTGGGTTTAGCCCCGCAACGATGTCGGCTGAATATAGTCAGGGAGTTATTTTCACCAACAATGAGGCACGGACTTCTGTTTGACAAATGTGAAAGATGGGTGTGTGTGTGTCTGATCTGTGGCGCGTTCTGGAAGTCAGTAAAAGATGCAATGTGGAGTGGAACTTCATCAAAGATCTCAGCAACTTTTCTGGAGATTCCCCAGTGGGAATCAGCCTCCGTGAAGAGAAGGTAAAAGAGCTGAAAACTAAAGTCCAAAACCAACAGTCCATGTTTATTAAACTGACCAGTTCAACAGAGGCATCATTAAAGTGGGTCACATCCTGGACAAGCGCAAACATATGTACACTATCTGCGCATACGCTCAGACAGCTGGAGTCAGACCTGAACAGGTGCCTCTGTGTTTGACTCCAGTGTGATGACTCTGTAGAAGTGACGGGGATGGTGGATTTATGTACACAAAGTTCTGTTTTTAACTGATATGTTTTGACCGCATATGTGAATTTAGAAAAGGTCAAATCCTTCAGAAATACAGCAGCACATGCTGGTGAAGTTTTATTGTGTGAGTGACAACATGCCTTTTCACAATTTCGAAGTATTAAAAATGCACATACAGGTGTGTATTATTTGTTTTTAATAATTCTACAAAAATAGACGGGATTATTCCATTTCAGGATTTTTGACATAATATTAAAATATTTAGGAATACAACATGCAAATGCTTGTATTTGTTTTTTTTTCTACTTTTGATTTTCTTAAAGTAAAATAATAGTTTATATTAACACTTTTTAAGTGTTGCAAATGTTAAAACAAAGATATATAAACAAACAAAATAAATACAGAACACAATGTTACAAACGTATTATACAAAATATGCATATGTACGAAAATTAGCTATGTAAATAAATGTTGCTAAATTAGAGTAGCCCTCCAGCAACTTCATTAGGTAAAAGTAGCTCACAGAAGACAAAAGGTTGGTGACCCCTAGTCTATAGGAATACAAACTAGCCAAATAACCCAGAACCTTTCCCCCCTATTTCAAAATGATAATGAATAGTGCCAGAATGATACCAGCACTGGCACTGCTCTCAGAAAATGTAGAGACAGGCCTGAATATACAAGGAAGCTTCAACACAACTAACACCATGTCACACTCAGCATGCATTCAGTGTCTCACCTGAGGAAAATGAACATGGCCTTCCTATAGGAAACTCCATCCAGCTTGTCATAATAGTCCAAATATGGTTTAATGCTGTCGATCAAGCCAGGGTGCATCTTGTCCATCTCATCAAAGATGAACATGGAGTGTGCACAGTTGGTGACGTTGCCTTTGATCCACTGCTGTAACTGAGACTAAACAGAAGCACAGCATATGTGCATGAAAAAAATGCAAATAAATGCACTAGTTCAACTCAAGCTAATAAGAATCAAATTAATAATACTTATGCAACATTTTACCTTGTAGGTTTCAATTTCACTTGCATGTGGAAAGTGGAGTTCAGATGTGAAGACATGGACAAAGCTGCTGTCCATTCCCTCTTTGTAGATGTTTTCAGCAATCAGCTTACTGACGAAGTTCTTCCCTGTGCCGGTCCATCCGTGCAGAGAGAGGACCAGAGGTTTCTTTGGGTTGTCGTTGTTCATGAATCCATTCACAGCTTTCAGGACGATGCGTGATGCGATGTGCTGCCCGAACAGTTTGCTGTCAAGGTCTTTCTGCAGACCTGAAATGTAGACAATGAAAAACATTCCAAGCATCAGAGCATCCATATACCTATTACAATTAACACAAAAGCTATGCCAATATCAAATACGGCAGATGCTCTTTATCTGGGATCAGAGGGCTTTCCATCGCAGTGCATTCAACTGAACGTATCTAATAGTGGCGCGAGAAGCAAAGCATTGTTTTCATTCGAATACTCTGACACCGTTTTTCTGCTCTCCTCTAGCTTTAATGATTTCGGTTTTATTCTGGTTCACGTGAACGATTCCGACGGTTTGTTACGAGTTACGTTACAACCACAAAGCAGAAGTTTGACATATTAGCATATCCTTTATCCTTACCTGTTGCATTGAAGGCTATCCACTGTGGATTACAACTTTCTTTAAAATATTTGTAGATCGTTCGCCCTAATGTAGCGCCTATTCCCACCACCACGGTTGTTGTGATCGGATCAAACGTGTTTACCAGGACACTGGCTGTCAAAATTACATGCAACAACAAATATATGCGTGCAACCTTCATCGTCCAAAACAATTACTTCTTGGCATAAGTAGTTATTACACGTAAAAACAATAATAAAACCACGGTAACACCTCAGTAATTCACCATGCTAACAGCCTAACGGTTGCTAACTGTACTTCCGCATACGTCATAAACATGTGACAAACAAGCGGGGTTCGGTTGGTTCAACATCCTCTGTACATACCATGCACAACAAGTTCGGAAAGTAGACAAAAGATGCAAAATAATGACAGTGTGTTCAAGTTACCGTTACGTTGACAGATTTACGAACTTCTATAACTAACGTAGGATGCAGCCACTCCGACAATGTTTAGCAAACGACACAATATCGCGTTATCTGATTAAACAGACAGCTATGTGTCAATGCTAACCCTTGTTTGCGGTTACCTGTTTTGTTGAATGAGATCCACTCGGGTCGACAGCACTCGTGGAAGTAGTACAGAATATTTGGGTAGCTAGCTAAGAAGCCGGTCAGAGCCGCAGCCATGCCCACCGCTATGCTGGTACTGATGGGCTCGATCCCTTCTGTCAGGCCGGAGCAGATGAGCATCCACAGCAGGACGACGTGCTGCTTTCGGGGTTTCATTTCACTCCTGTCGCCTGTCCCCTCTTACAGGAATGCCTCCAGTCGTGTCGTGTCCCTGAGCGTTTCTAACTGTTTGTCAAAGCAGGCTAAGTAAATAATACAGCGGGTTCAGCTCCTGCCGGATACGCCGCTGTTGTCATGCGTACGGCGTCCGGTGACGTAAGAGTCCAAAGGTGACGACGTTCACCTGGGACCTACCCCCAAAACAGAAATAAATAAATAAAATTAAATAAAACCTGGGACCTAAACCCCAGCATAGAGACCACACCTGGGCAAAACAAAACAAAAAAAAGACATCGAAACATTTTTAGACAAAAACAAATATAGGTGTGAATAATTTTAATAATAATAACAACAACAGTAATAATAATAATGATAATAATAATGATAATAAAAACGCATATTAATTAAGCTTAATCTTAAGTATAATTTTGTCCTTAAATAAACAAACCCCCCAAAAATAAAACCTGGAACCTAAACACCAGCATAGATACCAAACCTGGGCAAAACTAAACAAAACAACGACATCTTTTAGGTCTAAACATTTTTAGAGAAAAATAAATATAGGTGTGGACCATTTTAATAATAATAATAATAACAACAACAGTAATAATAATAATAATAATAATAATAATAATCAAATGCATATTAATTAAGTTTAATCTTCAGTATAATTTTGTCCAAAAGCAAAAAAAAAAATCACAATAAATAAATAAGCAAAATAAAATAAAACCTTGAACCTAAACCCCAGCATAGAGACCAAACCTGGGCAAAACAAAACAAAACAAAACAAAACCCAAAAAAAAGACATTTTTTAGGTCTAAACATTTTTAGAGAAAAATAAATATAGGTGTGAATATTTTTTAAAATAATAATAATAATAATAATAATAATAATAAATAAACACATATCAATTAAGTTTAATCTTCAATATAATTTTGTCCAAAAACAAACAAACCAAAAAAAAAATCCCACTAGTGCAAAGGTGTCAAACCTGTGGCCTGGGGACCAAATGCGGACCATCACGGGGTCCAATCCGACCCGTGGGATGAATTTGTGAAATGCAAAAATTACACTGAAGATATTATCAATCAATGGTGTTAAAATACTATTAGAACATGAAAAGCACTCGGAGAGCGCAGACCTCTGACAAGACAGATCTGCTCCCCCCCCATCACCAAAATTTTATCATTTCTTCCTTGTGCCAGTATCAACATTTCCTGAAAATTTCATGAAAATCCGTCCATAACTTTTTGAGTTATCTTGCTAACAAACAAACACACAAAGCAAAGCAATCACAATATCTCCTGGCAGAGGTAATAACTTATAAAAAAAATGACAACTACAAATTTTCTCTTTGCTTTAGTGTAAAAAAGTGAAATTACATGAAAATGTTTATATTAACAAACTATCCTTTTTACAGAAAATGTGAATAACCTGAACAAATATGAACAACCTGAAAATATCTTAAGAGAAGCACAGTATATGCAATTTTACCAATACTGTGCCTGTTACTAAATGTTTTGTGTATTTGTAATAGTAATGTAAGTTATAACGCACATGTGTAAATGATAAACTGATAAACTGAGGCAGAACATTATTAAAATTGCACTTGTTATTCTTAAGACATTTCAAGTTGTTCATATTTTTACGGAAACTTTGTAGATGTAAACATTATAATAATATAAATTTACGTTTTTCACTGTTATTATTTTACTGGTCCAGCCCACAAGAGATCATATTAGGGGGAATGTGGCCCCTGAACTAAAATGAGTGTGACACCCCTGCACTAGTGCCTTGTCCCTTATTAAATTGTATTGAAATGCTGCCACTAGAGGGCAGTTTCTATCCACCCACTGAGTTGCTAAATGGTCAAGAGAGGAACTTGCTGTCCATACACAGGTTGAAAAAGTTTCCCTGCAGATTTAACTAAATAGCTAAAATAACTTTCCATTTGATAGGTACCGCAGTGATCAAAATATTTCAGCCCCAAGACGTTCTTTGACTCTAACATGCAATGAGTAGCTTCTAATTTCTTAAATAACCATCAGTTTGATAGAGAGCATACAGACTGGGCTGTGTTTCAGTGGAAAAAGGTCATGTGGTCTGATGAGTCCTGACTGACCCTGTTCCAGGATGAGAAGAAAGGTGTATGTAGTGATTACCCATCATGCCTAGCGTCGACAGTATAAGCCTGTTGTGCCAATGTTATGATCTGGGGCTGCTTCGGCTAATTAGATCTACGCCCAATTAATGGCAGAAAAAATGTTATGATTTAACATTCGTTTATTGGAGCAAAGTAATGGGGAATACATGCCAGTCACAGCTAAAGGTGGTCCAACTGTGTACATTTCACTGTTATAGTCCAGGCAGAATTAGGAAGTTTATATAAGAAGACATAGTGAAATATAATCAAATGGAAGCACTGCAACTACATCACACTTAAAGCTGTTGTAACTTCCAAGCCACAGTTTATACATATAAGTAATCCATGAAAATCACAGAGCATAATTAGACCCAGTGTCCCAGTCTCATTGTCTTATAAAAGACACCATGAAGAAAACGGTAACTACTTCTTACTACTGCCCGTATATATATTCTATTTGGGGTACAAATCTCTCATCTGTAATATAGCATTAGCTTTTGTATATTATTTTGGCATATTTTGTTCATCTCAGAAGTTATAGTAGTACTTTAGTTGCATATGTGTATTGATATTTTATCCTGAAGACTTTGCACAGTCCTGCTTTTTCTTTAATACTCTGTGTGATTTTTATTTTTATTTTATTTTCTTATTTTTTTCTTACACAGTATCTTTGGCACTAAGTGTTTTGCTGCTAAACTGAACTGAGCTGCTAAACTAAATTGATTTTCATTGTTCCTGTGACAGTGACAATAAAGATCTATTCTATTCTATTCTATTCTATTCTATTCTATTCTATTCTATTCTAGTCTAGTCTATTGTTACAGAACCTTTGTAAAAAAAAAAAAAAAAAAAAAAGTACACTACAAAGCACATTTTTGTTATCATTCACCAGAAGTTTGGAAGGACTGAAAACATATACTGTCAGCAAAGTGAGGAGTGTTATTCTTATGATATAATAGAAGGACAGATGTACATGAAAACACTCTGTTCAGGTAAAACAATGAATTTAGAGATTAAGATTCGTTTGTGTAAAATACTACTACTAAGAATAATTGATATAGGCCTAACATATATGACATTAAGTTTAAGTCTTTTGGTTGACATTATTCAATAAATGACCAGTCCTCCTTCAAAGTTAAAACAGAAACACACAAGCTACAGCAGGAAAAATAAATGTCTTCCTTATCATACAAATGTACCGAGCTGGCTATAACAAGCTGCAATTTTACAGATTTAATCTCACCGTGACCTTACCCACAGAAAACAGGAGCCTATATGAGCTCTGACTGAACCCCTTTAAGATGTCTATACCAAAGTCTGGACAGAAAAATGCTTCAAAATTAGATTCACACAAAAGATCTGGGAGAGTTTTTGTGCAAGAGATTGTTTTTTTGTTTTTTTTTTATCAGCATCAACCACTGACTGGATTTCCAGGTTGGTATGGTTTGGTATTATCCTGAATTTGATTCCACACGAAGCTCTCTAGATATATTTCACTTTACAATAGTCCGCTCAAAGGGAGCACCAAAGATAAATGACTTAATAAATATTGCTCAGTTCAGTTTCATTGGTGATTGTTTATTTAAGATGAGCAAAACCCATGCAAAAAAAATAAATAAATAGGGCTGCACAATATTGCCCAAACTAGTGCTATGCGATATGGGTTGTACAGCATTGCGATAATGATAATATTGTGATATTTCTCGTTCACCTAAAGAAATACCAATTTCATCTACAAAGAAAAATGTTCCTTAACAATGTTAAAATGAGCCAGTTATTTGTATGTTGACTCAATTATTTATAATTTAAGACAAAATACTGTACTACTACAATCAGTTACACAGTTCTGTCCAAGAACCTGGTGATGCTGCTACCATAGACCTTCAGACACAAACATGGTCGAATATTTAGTCATTTTATTCACATATAACAATGTGTAAATGACATGGATGTATTTTATAATAACAAAAGTACCAGAGTACTGCCATGTAAGAGCTTTAACAAAACACTATTCCATTGCTGGCCTGGTTTGGTAAATACTGCATTAAAAAAAAAAAAAAAAATCTTTAAATATAAGAGTTCAGGCCTTGCCCAAAGTTGTGCTCTGAAAATATTCACATCTTTTCAACATGAATAACATGTAAACTTGCATTCAACCAGCAGCAGTAGCATTACTTTAGGTTTTTTGCCAGAAAAACTAGCATGTTAGAGTAATAGAGAAAATCACTCTGGTACCCCATGGTGTGTAAAACAGAAAGTTCATGAAAAAAAGAAAAAAAAATTATTGCACATCTTTGCGATATGAATATTGCACACTTCATTATCGCGATAATGATATCTTTTTAATATATTGTGCAGCCCTAACCCAAAATAAATAAAAATTAAACAGATACCCAATGTATCTTTAACTTATGGTACAGAGGCTGTCTGGAAAACAAAACTGTCTTGAAGACTTGCATTGTGATCAGATATAAAAGGCCTTAATCAGTTACAAAGGATTGCGTTCCAATCTTATTATTTTTTCATCCAGTAGCCATTGTGTTCTCTCATCAGCCGTTTCATTCCGTGTAAGAGAGATGCCACACTGGAGAAGGCCTGCTGATATCCTCCACATGGGCACAAGGTCAAATGGAGAATGCTCCACAGAGACTTTCTGAGAATTCAGTCAGCTCCACTTCCTCTTTTAGTCATTTGGCTCCAAGTGTTTTTCCTTTTTTTTTGTTTTCTACATGTGATCACAGTGTGAGTTTCCATCAGGGTTCAGTTTGTTCTCTGTTGTCTTAAAGCCTTGATGTAGAGGGGAATATATGAAAAACACCTTTGCTGCAAAATAACACAAATTGATCAATCTTATAATGTTGCAAACTAAGGACTTTACAGGGATAAATAAGTAGGAGTGAAGAACAGAGCAGTGACAAATACAGCACTAGAGAATCATATCTGGGATCCAATCCTCCCAGGTCATAAAAAAACAACAGACAAGTTTTCACAATATAAAATGCAAACAAAAAGAAATACATTTTCTGCTGTTGCTGGTGTTTTGCTACCTCTCCTTCAGCCTGTCATTGTGGCAGCATGTGGATGGTGTCCCCTGTGCCGTGGGATCAGAGCTCTAGCTTCCTTATATGTTCCGCTGGGGGGCTCCTCAGGGAGGGGAACGCGGTACATTGGCAGGGTCACGGCTCCTGATGAAGCCCAGGCCCCAAGATAAAGAAGAGGGAAAGGAGGGATTTGAGCATCCTTTGATAACAGCCTGAAAAGCTGTGAAAAACAAAGGCAAGAAAAGCTTCAAACACCCCCACACTGGGTTCTTTCAGCCTCTGCATAAGCCAAAAGCTACTTAGAAAAGTCACTTTTCATTCTTGTTATCAACCAATGAATTGACATCTTATATTTTTTGTAAGTCACATTTTCAATAAGACTAGGCTATGGAATATGAAAAATTGTTGCATTACATCAGGGATGTTGGGGCCGCATTCAGCCAGTTTGGTCTCAAAATATTAGCATGGCAGCCTGTAAATAGTGAACACTCCAATTTTTTGTTTCAATGCAAAAAAACAAAAAAAACCCAAAACATTAAATAATGAAAATATATACATTTACAAAGTATCCAAGCAAAAAAGATGTGTATAACCTGGAAAAAATGGAAATTATGAAAAATAAGTAAGAAAAATAAGTGCAATTTTAACAATATTATGCCTCAACTTATCATTTATACATATGCATTACGGATCAGATCTACAACGGCACAAAACATTTAGTAACAGGCAGAATATTGCTAGAATTGTACTAATTTTTTGGACACATTTGTTCAGGCTCTTCACATTTTGGATAGATTGTTTGTGTAAACAATTTTACAATGTAATGTTATTTTTTGCACTAAACCAAGAAGAAAATTTGGAGTTGTTATTTATAGGATATTATGCTGTTATTTTACTTGAGATCACATTAGTCTGTATGTGACCCCTGACTGTATGTGACCCCTTGACTGGTAATATCTTCAGTATCATTTTTGTACTTTGCACATTCATCCTGCGGGCTAGACTGGAACCTTTGGCAGGCCGGTTTTGGCCCACAGGCCATATTTTTGACACCCCTGCATTACATTATTTCTGCATATTACATTATTGTTTGCTAAGAAAACTTGAGTGAACAATGCCCAAGATCAGGCATGCTAACTCGCTGCAAAATGCAAGCGTGTGAAAATATAAGTCTGACTAAAATGACACAATAATGGACTTTTCTCGAGGCACAGAGCAGACTAACTCATATAGCCCTGAGGCTCAGTGGTACTTCAAAAACAAATAGCATAAAGTCTCTATAATGTGAAAATGAAACGCGATATTAAAAGGATACACAGCTTTTTAAATTGTATTATGTATTTTAGGCTAGCATTATACTGCAGGCTTTTTCTACACTTATAAAGGGAAAGGGAATGTGCAATGTTCTCATGTGCAATATCCATAAGTGCAATTTGTGGATGATATTTGTTTTTAGATATTTATTACAAGTCACTGTGCAACTGTCTTTTAATTGTTTTTATACTACTTTTATTATGCTTTTATACTGGTTATCTCTGACATCTATTTTAATTGTACATTTTAATCTTTTATACTTACAGTCTGAGAGACCTCTGCATAATATTTCCTATGTACAAAGGTCATCATAAACAATGGTTATGCAATCAAGTACTAACACCTGTGTGTATCATGTGACTAAAACAGACAGAAAACATGGAATGCCTAAAAGCACTGTTTTTGGCAGTACAATGTCACAGCGATTGATGTAAGAACTGAAGTGATATTGGTTATCATCAAGAAAACATGGAAAATGGCTAAATATCAGCTCTGAAATTAAATTATTATGAGCTATTTTTGTTGTTTTCATTATATTTGTCCAAACAAATGTATCTTTAGTTGTACCAGGCATTAAAATGAACAAGAAATTGAAGAAAACAAGAGTGGTCTAATCATTTTTTCAGTGACTGTATCTTCACTTTAGGAAGACTGGGCATGTTCTCAAAACCACGGCAGAACAATCTCTTGCAGGTTTAAATGTGGATCCTCTTTTCTTATGTCCTGCATCACACTGTTTTTGGTCAGACATAAAAAAAAATTGGATTTCACTAAAAATTAATGATATTCCATGTTTTGAATGATATTATATTATTTTTTATATGGATAATTTGGCCTCATCTGTTTCAGATATCATTAACATAATTTTATTATTGGGTAAATATCATATCCACTGTGCGAAATGGAGAAGTAACAAGCCCTCCTTCTTTGGATTTACAAATGAATTTAAAACATTTGTCTTGTCCCTAAGAAAATTAGAAAAAAAACAAAACTACAATGAAAATAAGCCAGAACATTGCTCGTTATTTATTGTTTTAACTTAACCTCCTAAAACCCACTGTCCACATTTGTGGACAAGAGTTTCACAACTTTATACAAAAAAAAAAAAGAAAAGAAAAGAAAACTGTCCACCACAAAGGACATTCCATAAAAATTTTAAAAACTGCATCTGAAAAAACTGTTGCATCATGATGTTTCCAATATAGGCACTTATTTAATAAAAAACATAAAAGCTTGAACTTTGCTGACATTTTCTGGGTCAGGAGGTTAAAGAATCTTCTCTGTTGCATCTCTGCTCTTATACGTTAATTTAAAACGCCTAATGAATTGCACTGTATTGTATTTCAATGTATTTTTGCTCTTGCCTTACATATCCTCATGATTTTTTGTACTTTATTTTATGTATGTTCATTTGTATTACTGTACTATTATCCTTGTTGAGAGTTTGTAATTTTCACTAGTTCAATAACAAAAAAAAAAGGATCCTCCATCTTGTTTTAAAGCTAGCTGTTACCAGGTGCGACTCTGACATCTCAGCATCTGATAGTTAATGTTTCATCATCTATCATCAAAAGGCACAATTAGTGGGTTAAAGTGGAGTGACTGATAAGCGTTTCTCCCTCTGTTACTCAAGTTAATTTCTCCAGTGCTGCTTCACTCAGCGTTAACACAAGTGAGCGCTTGAGGAGGCATTTGAGGAAAACAGAGAAGGTAGGTCAGCCTCTAATCTCACTATAAAGAGAAGGCACTGCCACCACAGTCTCACCCCCAATCACCCTCTGTTCACCTCATCTAACCCTTGCCTTAACCCCCACCCTCAGGCTGCACTGCCACTTAAAGAACCCGATCACAGTGAAAGCACATTCCTGGGATGTCAACAATGGAAGGAACTCCTGGGAGAATATTTAGAGAGGAGCAGATTGTTGATTTGGGGAACAAATGGATAAAAGCAACATATGGAACTGGATTAAGGTGAAAACACTGTTAAAGACTGTGCAGTTGTTAGTTAGAATTGTGTTGCCTCCTTACACCAGCAGGTGGGGCTCACAGCTTTTGTCTCATTGGCTGGATACTTTCATTTTAAACCATGATGAAGCTGTGATCTCTAAATCCATTCTTATGTCGACCCAACCTCTCCTCTACACTCTTGGAAATAAAAGTACAAACTTCAACAAGATTATTCCCATAAGAGAACCCTGAACTATCAGTGAAAGTTTCCACCTACACCTTCACACCACAGACTCAACTGAGGACACTTCTGAGGTATAATAATAATAATAATAATAATAATAATAATAATAATAATAATAATAATAATAATAATAATAATAATACATTTGATTTATATAGCGCTTTCCATAGAACTCAAAGACACTTTACAAACAGGAGATAAAAACAGAACCAAAACACATTAAAACAGATAAAAAGCAGGTGCAAAAGGCAGGTATACGAATATAAAACAATTAAACATTAAAATTAAACATTAAAAGCAATCTTAAACTAGAAAAGCACTCAGAGAGCGCAGACCTCCATGCCAAGGCAGATCAGCTCCCCCCCGTTCCCCACCAAAATTTTATCATTTGTTCTTTGTGCCAGAATCAACATTTCCTGAAAATTTCATCAGAATCTGCTTTCCCCCTCCGTTCCCCACCACAATTGTATCATTTGTTCTTTGTGCCAGAATCAACATTTCCTGAAAAGTTCATCCAAATCTGTCCAGAAGTTTTTGAGTTATATTGCTAACAGACAGACAAACAAACAATAAATCTGCCCCCCCCCCCCCCATCACCACCAAAATTTAAGCATTTGTTCCTTGTGCCAGTATCAACATTTCCTGAAAATTTCCTGAAAATCTGTCCATAACTTTTTGAGTAATCTTGCTTACAGACAGACAAACAAACAGACAGACAGACAAACCCCGATGAAAACATAACCTCCATCGTCTCACTTGGCAGAGGTAATAAATGAGTTTTTTAAAGGGAGTTAAAGGTGTTGAGGTCGGAGCAGTGTTGGATAGAAGGTGGGAGGGAGTTCCAGAGGGTTGGAGCAGCGATGAAAAAAGCTCTGTCCCCCCAGGTTTGGTGCTTGGCTTTGAATGGTGGGGCGAGGAGGTGAGCAGAGGAAGATAGAAGGGTGCGGGAGGGGGCACAGGGCTGAAATAGGTCGATGAGGTAGGGGGTAATGGTTTCATGGACTCAGACACGACTCTTGGCAGTGTATTATATCCATCACAGTCAACACAAAGGTCATCACAAACTGTACTGTATTCACATTCACATAAAGAAATATGAAAAACAGAAACAAAAAATAATATGGATCAGCTAGATATGATGCATAGCAGTTCTTCAATATTTGTAATATTGCACATTAGAGCGTGGGAAGCTTTTAACACCAATGCTTTCATGACTTCTTCAAAAGAAAAAAAGCAGGTTCCTCAGGTTGTTCAGGAACAAGAGAGTTCACTTTTGGAGCCTTTATTACCTCCGCCAAGGAGGTTATGTTTTTGTCGGCGTTGGTTTGTCTGTATTTTCTGTTTGTCTGTCTGTGTGCAAGATAACTCAAAAAGTTATGGACGGATTTGGATGAAAATTTCAGGAAATGTTGATACTGGCACAAGGAACAAATGATTAAATTTTGGTGGTGATCAGGGATGGGGTGGGGGGAGCCACTGATCTGCCTTGGCGGAGGTCTGCGCTCTACGAGTGCTTTTCTAGAAAAGACAGCGCAAGGCAGATCAGTGGCCCCCCCACCCCCGATCACCACCAAAATCTAATCATTTGTTCATTGTGCCAGTATCAACATTTCCTGAAATTTTCATCCAAATCCGGGGCACTGATCTGCGCTCTCCCAGTGCTTCTAGTTTCTAAGAGTGTATATGTCCATGTCTCTCTTACTGTTAGTCTTCGCTTCAAATTGTGGCTTTTACATGAATATGTGATTTTTTTTAAGTGTATGTAGCATTAAGTAGTTGACAAAAAGAACACCAGAATGTGAAAAGTGCTGGAGAGACAGACCCTTACCCAAGAAGACAGGTGGGGAATTCTTTTATGCGATGTTTTTCGGGTTTCTATGCCATTTTTTGATGCTGTGTGGATCAATAAGCAGAAATGAAAAATAATCTCCTGACATACAAAAAACAAAAAAAACAAAAAAAAACATTACATGATTTTAAGCATTTTAAATCATAAAATATAAAGACAGGGTGAGAGTACATATAAAGCCTATAATAAATATTGTTTCAAAAAGTGCTGTTGTACATTTTGGTTTGTATGAGGTACTGGTCTGACTGTTTTGCTTACTAATCTATCTACGCCACAAAAACAAGAAATGATCTATAAACTAGCAGAAGCATAGTAGAAATCACCCAAAATATCCAGTGTAATAAAATCCCTCTTCTCAGTGATTCCAACCCTGCTCCTGTATGGTTTTATTCTGTCATCACTGGGGTTTTTTTCATTGCAGACAGACATATGAGAGGCCTGCTATGAACTCTGGAACAAATGAATAAATGAGTCCGTCATACAAGCAGACATATCAGTGAGAGAGGGGAAGCGTTCAATTGCCACAGATAACCTGGAACACCTGCTTTCAGGTCTGTGCTGAACTGCACTAGCCTGAAAGTAATTGAAAAACACTCTGCGTACATTTACATTACAACGTGAGCCAAGATGAATGTCTGTCTGAATGAATTTCCGCAGGCAGCCAAGTAAATATCAGGCTGCCAGTGTCTGAAGAGAAATGATAGCGTGTTGTATTTAAGTTCTTGTTCCAGCTACAGATGTGACATGATGACAAAAGCAATGCTCGTTCTACAAGTGGTTTTCCTGCGGCACCCAGCAGAAACCAGAGCTAAATAGGAACACACATATCGCAGCATGTGGCAGGACAATACAGGCCAACAAAGGACTGACTGGACCTCTTCTTGGACGCTGACAGAGAATACATTTGTGCAGTACAATGCTTGCCGTCATCCAACAAACATGCTCTGAGCTGTCCCCATTGTGTCAGGAGCCCCTGTAGTCCACCATGTAAACATCCCCTCTGTACCTAATCATGACTATATTCAGACCTTGGGCAGGAAGTGATTTCATGCCTGACATCCGCAACAGTCTTCCTCTCTCAGGTGGTGAATGTTCCCGGCATTTGAGAGCCCCACAGACGACTCCCCCCCCCCCCATGCCCTACCAAACCCCACTGTCCCACCGGCCTAAATAAGAGGGTAAAGGAGACATGGGAGGCCAGGACTGGATCAGTACAACTTAAGCTCTGCAAAAATGAAAATCTTACTAAGTGTATTTTTCTCATTTCTAATCTAAATATCTCATCACACTTAAAATAAGACATAATCACTGAAAGAGTAACTTGTAAGTGAGATATAAGAACTTATTTTTAGACAACAGATCTTTAAAATCTTATTTCAAGAAATCTTATCAAGATAATTTTCACTAGTTAGTTCCATTGGCAGATTTTTTTTTTTTTTTTGCTTGAAGTAAGCAAAAAAAAAAATCTTGAATTAAGCAAATAAATAAATAAATAAATAAATCTGCCAATGGAACAAGTGAAAATTAACTTAATTAAATTTTGTCTTTTGTAGTGAGTACAATTCTTTCCAACTGGAGTCATACTTTACACGTGCCCAGTATGTGCTTATTTGTTGGTTTCATTACTATTATACAAACTCCGTTTCCAGAGGAGTTGGGGCATTTTCTTAAATACTTTAAAAGGTTAAGTCTGTGATTTCATGATTTGCTTCAACAATGTTGTTAAACTTATTCGTATTTCATAAATATCAAATTTAGATTTTGGTTCCTGAAACACATTTAGGAAAAAAATGGAACACTGACATCTTTATATTTGTGTTACATTGCTTCCTTTTTATGACACTTTTTAGTTCTTTGTGAAGTAAGGAAACTCATTATTGCACTTAAAGAAACACATTTTTTGCCCATTTTTGCAGTTTATACAACTTCAGCTGCTTTACATTCTGTGCTGACTATTGTTTGATTATCTTTCTCATTACCACGATGTTTCATCCCCACTGCCTATAAAATGTAAAGCATCTTAGTCTTCGTTCCTGCATTAGTCTAAACTAATGCAGGAACTAATGGAACAAATGGAAGTGGAACTAATGCAGAATGAGGCGTGGCTGAAGAAATCATAGATGAATTTGATAGCACCATTATATGTATTTGTAAAAATCTAAACTATGGCTTCACATCAGTGCTTTCGTCACACATATGCAGGTCAGTCATGAGGACACTTATGCAAACCCACACCATCACAGATGCTAGAAGATTGATTATGTTCATTTTTGTCATTTTCTCATACTATCGACATTGTACCCGTGGTGCCATTGTACAATAGCATGAGAGGCTAAAATTGCCCAGCATACCTCACAACATTTGAATACAGACATAAAACTGTGCCTAGTAGATAGTCAGGTAATGTTTCTATTCATTTGGCGAATTTGGCGGCGATCAGGCCTGTGAAAGTCTGTGGTGAGCTGGGACTTGGTCCGAGGTGAGCTGGGACCCTGTTAAAATTGCCCAGCGTACCTCACAACATTTGAATACAAACATAAAATTGTGCCTAGTAGATAGTTAGGTAATGTTTCTATTCATTTGGCGAGTTTGGCGGCAATCAGGCCTGCGAAGGCTGAGGAAAACCCGTACAAACGCCCTCCTGTGCTGCAACATCGATCGGACACGGGACACCAGACGGACACAGAACGTGCATTATAGTCAGATTAGATTAGCAATTCTTTACGACAAAGTGAGTAAGGGTGAGTGTTTTACCTTGCTGACATGTTTCGACTACGTTTGCAGTCTTTCTCACACAACAAACACAAGAGGTGGATAAAAGAGGCAATTGAGATCAGGAAGCGGGCCAACAATTCTATGAACCAGGGGGGTTGACACTCTCTTACACACCTGGGACTCCATCCTCCAGAGACCACCAGATGACGTGGGCATGGTTGGCCTGACAGTTTCTGACAGATCTGTTAGGTCACCTGATAAAAAGACACATGTTCACATATCAGATGACGCTCGGAGGAAGACTGCAGACGTAGTTGAAACATGTCAGCAAGGTAACACACTCACCCTTATCTAACATCACAGATGCCGCTTATACACCATTCACTGTTAATGGTCTCGGCGGTCTTTTTCATCTATGACACCTCAAACATACAATCTGCTTTTCCTGAGAACAAGTTGAAATATGGAGTCATCTGACCACAGCACATATTTCCACTTGCATTGTGAGACAGTGCATGAGATCAGAAAACTCAGTGTTTCTGCACAGAATTGCTAGAGTTCTTCCTGTTTGTGTAATACAGTTTTAGGTTGCATGTCTGGATGCAGTGGTGGATTATATTAAATGACAACATTTTTCCAAAGTTTTCCTGAGCCAATGTGTCTATATTCATCATGGTAAATCCACGGTTTCTCGTGCAAAGCTGCCTGAAGGCCAAAGGTCATACACATTGCACATTACACATTGCAATTTCCTCAGACTCTACTAATCCTTCCACAAAAGTATATACTGTGGATTGTGAAACAGTAAAAGAGTTGCATTGAAAAATATTCTGTTTGAACTGACTGACAGTTCTCTCACAAAGTTTAGTACAAAATGTTGAACCACGGCCAATTCTTGCAAAGATTAATCCTTGGGTTGACGCTCCGTCTACATCCAATCATGATCCACTCACCTGTTACCAATTAATCTGATAAATATGGAATCAGACAGAACAAGGCAACATGGCGGTATAGTGTTTTACCATGTCCGTCCTGTGCACTGCTCATAATGTGCTAAGTGTTAATGCTAATCGCTAATGCTAGGTGCCATGTGTAATTAACAATGGGGAAAATGCAGAGACAGAATTTCCCTATGGGGATAATGAAGTGAGATAACCTTTAAATTTTCATAGTGTTACTTGTCTATTCAATAATCTGTCTCACTTTTTTGAGTGTAGATCAGGGGTCTCAAACATGCGGCCCGGGGGCCAAATGCGGCCCACCAAAGGTTCCAATCCAGCCGAATTTGTAAAGTGCAAAAATTCCACAGTCAAGGCTGTGTAACTCATTTTAGTTCAGGTTCCACACACAGACCAATATGATCTACGGTAAAATAATAACAGCAGAATAACCTACAAAAAAGAATGACTCCATTTTCTTCTCAGTTTGATGTGAAAAAAATATTACATTATGTCTATAAATAATGACAACTTCAAATTTTTGTCTTTGTTTTAGTGCAAAAAATAACATTAAATTATGAAAATATTTACATTTACAAACTATCCTGTAACAATAAAATGTGAATAACCTGAACAAATATGAACAACCTGAAATGTCTAAAGAAAATTAAGCACAATTTTAACAATTTTCTGCCTGTTACTAAGTGTTTAGTGTTTTTGTAGTTCGGTTCCAAAATGCACATGTATAAATGATAAGTTGAGGCATAATATTGTTAAAGCTGCACTTATTTTTCTAAAGAAATTTCAGTTTTTTCAGGTTATTCACATCTTTTTTTGTTTGATAAGTTCATAAAAGGAAGTGTTTTCATAATTTAATAGGGATTTTTGCACTAAAATGAAGACAAAAATTTGGAGTTGTCATTATTTATAGGTTATTATGCTATTATTTGACTGGTCCGGCCCACTTCAGATCAAATTGGGCTGAATGTGGCCCCTGAAAGAAAATGAATTTGAGACCCCTGGTGTAGAGGCATCAAAATCTATGTTTTGTTTTAGAAAAATGTCCGAACTTTTCTTGAAATAAGCTTTGCAACTTATCTTATATCACTGTATGAAGAACAAAGTCTTGGTCTTTGTTTTAGTCTATTTTCTTTAAAGGTGATTTTATCGTGACAACCCAAACATTATCAGTCTCATGATAAGTGATACATTACAACAGAGCAAATATGAAACTATGCCAAGGAACCTGCAGGGAGTGAGAAGCAAATGAAAAAAAAGGGGCATGCTTGGTTGACAGTTGCAAAATACTAAAAACGAGGCCATGAGATCCAGGTTGGGCTGGAGCCAAAATCCTTTTATCATACTGTATTCAAACACCCCTACAAATATCTAAATAACATCTGTACATAGAGAAAGCAATACACAATGAGAAAATCAATATAATCTAAGACAGAGGGAAAAGAAAGAACAGAAATGATAAGAAGATAAAAGGTTTTCATCAATGTAAAGGACCATATAATCAATTATAGTTGTAGCTTTTATTAAAAACAAATACAAGAACGGCCACTTTTCTCAGAACAACACTTCTGGGACGTAATATTATGTTTATGGAGGAAAATTAATCACTTCTCCATTCCCACATCGAGAGGCAGAGCTCCAAAATGAGTCTCAAGTTGGTGTGAGCTAATCAATCCAGTACATTTGTGAAAGCAGTGGGGCTGAACGGTGGAATTATTTATTATTTTTAAAGAGCCTGAAAGCATGACAAATGGGACTAAAAATCATTTGGCTGTAACTGCAATAAAAAAAAAAAAAAAAGGAGTAAAGGCATTACAGGCACATAAAACAAGACTGATGGTGGTTTTAAAAGCTACATGGCAGGAAAGTATAATAGAGATTATTAATATGTTTGATTATTTGAATGAGCTGCAGGGTCACATGACCAAACAAAGACCGCTGAGTATTTCAAAGTGGCAGCTGAGACAAAAAAAAAAAAAAAGCTGTTTGTACGGAGAAGCAACAGTGAAAGGACAGGAACAGACAAACACACCTGTGGTAACCTTCAAGGTAACTGGCCTTTCAGTCTGTTTACTCGGGTGTGTGAATGTGTGTGAGCGTCCTTCAGGGTCTAAAAGCTAAATAAACACACGCTAAATTGAGGTCAAAGAGTCTTCCAACAGGTGTCTTGGCACAACCCCATTTAATTCCCTGTTTAAAAAAGGATATAAAAACATGCTTTTGCAGCCAAAACCGAACTGCATGACCGAATTATGTCAAAATGATCATTTTGAATGGGTATAGCTGAAATACAGATATGATAGCAGAGTGGATTATCTATCTACCATCTGTGAATCCCTGCTGTGAGGGGGGCTTGAGAACAACCTGCCAAAGACAGGAGTGACAGATGAAAAAAGGAAACGCAAAATAAATTAAAGGAGGAAGACGCAGCAGGTGGGGGTGAAAAACAAATAAACGCAGGGCTAGTTTTACACCAACCTGCTTCATCGGCTGTCCTTTATCTGCCACTAACAGAACAGAGCGGGCTTTGACAACTGGCAAGTTGATGAAATAACCATTGTATCACATGTCTTTCCGAGTGTTTTTCTGCGATTCTTTAAAGCAGATGTATTACTTACAGCTGCTGTGATCACTTTTTAACATCCCATTCAATCCCTTCATTAAGAATACAAGTATTATATTTATAAAAACAACTTAATATCCGTCATTTCTTTTAACGTCTCTAATTGATGTTTTGGTTTTGCTGTCCTTCACTTTAGATCTATTGTCATTGCACTCAACCAAGGGGGAAAAATAGTAAGATTGAACATTAAGAGGTGACTTCACCATGATCATTGGCTGCTGTATAATCACTGAGGTATGCTAAAAGTATAATGTGGTTTTGTTCAAAGTACGAGTAAAAAAAGAATCATCATTTTGTTTTGTTTTGTATGAAATAATAATCTGCAGACTAACTCATAACTTATGCAAAATGTAGCATATTGCACATGAATTAATTTTCAGGTTAAATCTATTCTTTAAGCAAATATATCTTCAGAACCATGGTTCATTAATACATTCATTAAAATTAATAAGCATTTTACAGACAAAAAAAAAAAATTACTCATACTCCATCCAGTTTAACTTGTTTTGTACATATCGAAAACTTAAAACCAAAAGGCACTAGGAGGCCACTTCATGAGTGCATCCTTCAGTGAAACGTCTTGCATATAATGAGGATGGTGCACTTCCTGTCTAAATGAGTGAGGTCAGAAGGTTTGAGAACAGTGTGTAAATGGGTGAGCGTACATTAATAATGTTTAAATCAAATAAAAACACACTAATATCTAGTTTCCTACTGGTAACTAATATTATTTCATGATAACTATTCATTGGGTATGGTTACATGATGTTTTTTAAATCCGATTTATTTTTCCAGAAGAAATTAATTTGGAACTAAAGTATTTCTCTTCTGTTTACATGGAAATGTTAAACCCGAATAAAGGTTTACATGAGGTATTAATGAGGTAGATAAGTGAACAAAAGGGTTTGCGCTGCAGTGCTCATGTCGCCTTGTTCTCGCAGCCCTTCCTTTACCGTTTTGGCTTTGCATTAGTTTTTATTTCCCAAGATTTTATTAGTGCCGTAAGTCACATCGCCATGATTTGAGCCTCAATTTGTGTTCGTATTGACCCCACCGGACTAAACTAATGATTAGGGAGGACTGAATTTCACAAAATCACTCATAAAATACTACAGACCACCCATAAAAGCCTGTCTACATCTGACCATAGGAATGAAGCGATTATGCTAAGCTAGGCTAAGCTAAGCTAACGGAAGGGCTGCGAGAACAAGGCAATCGGTGCACTGCAGTGCAAACTGATTTGCCCACTTATCAAACTCATTAGTGCATGACAAATGAATGAATAAAAAAACAGGTGATGAACTCTTCCTTCAGGGTTTTAGAGGCTGGTAGATCCCATCAGAATAGCCCACTGGAACGGTTTGGGTTGACTAGACTGCATTGCATATTCTTCCGCCAGCGCAGAATGTGTGTGTCATTGCGACAGGACAAGACAACGAGCATGTGCAGAATGGCAGGAATGAAGTCCAAACAGAATAAAGGGTTTACATGTCCGAGGAAGAATTTAGTTCGGAATAAAAAGGGGATAAGAAGGAGCTGAGCCAAGAGGCGAAGCTCTCGATTTACAGGTCAATCTACGTTCCTACCCTCACCTATGGTCATGAGCTTTGGGTCATGACCGAAAGGACAAGATCCCGGATACAAGTGGTCGAAATGAGTTTCCTCCGCAGGGTGGCTGGGCGCACCCTTAGGGATAGGGTGAGGAGCTCAGCCACCAGGGAGGAGCTCGAAGTAGAGCCGCTGCTCCTCCGCGTCGAGAGGGGCCAGCTGAGGTGGCTCGGGCATCTGTTTCGGATGCCTCCTGGACGCCTCCCTGGGGAGGTGTTCCAGGCATGTCCCACCGGGAGGAGACCTCGGGGAAGACCCAGGATACATTGGAGAGACTATGTCTCTTGGCTGGCCTGGGAACACCTCGGGGTCCCCCCAGAAGAGCTGGAGGAGGTGTCTGGGGAGAGGGAAGTCTGGGCGTCCCTGCTTAGACTGTTGCCCCCGCAACCCAGACCCGGATAAAGCGGAAGATAATGGATGGATGGATGAATAAAAAGGGGATTAAACCAGTGACTTTATTCGGATTTAAATTTAATCCAAACTATTCTTTTTCAACTGGAATAAGGTGTTTACATGGGCATCTGAAATTGGATCTAGTGTTTATTCAGATTAAACCAGGAATAAAAGTTGTCATGTAAACGCACGGATTCAGAATTAGTTGTCTTGATCACTTTACCTATTGATAACCTGTGTGACGTTCATGTTTATATTTGACTCCACTTTATCCAAGACCTGCTTCTTTTAATGGCTCTGCTTAAAAATGTAATGGGTTCAGCCTTGGCACATGCCCTATCTTTATGAGTTTAATGCAAATCAGTGCAGTACTTTTGCTGACAGAGGCGAACAGACAAACAAACCAAAAAGGGTAACAAAAACATTACCTCATTCACGGAGGTAAATATCACATTAACAACAAAACCAAAGAGGATTTTCACACCGTCTGCCCAAGTGGAGGAACTGGCCGAGACAGATAAGTGCTCTCAGTACCCACAGTGCATCACTATCCTACTAAAAGCTGTGAAGACGCACTCATGGATTCAGTTGGCGCACCAATGCTTCAGCTGCAGATAAGAGTTAAATGCACTGACTTTCCCAACGAAGATGGAGAGTGAGAGGTCGCTGAAGCCATTTGCAACCTATACACTTTACAACTCCTGGAATCCTTTTCATTTACACTCCCTCTGTTGCTCTTTGACCCCCTCCTTTCCCTTAGCCACACACAAACACACACACACAAACCGAGATAGTACATGCTTACACACAGAGAAAGAATCACAAACACAGAGTCTTGATTGAACTGTGAAAGTGAGTCAGTGCAGACTGCTAACAGACCGCGATACTGATAAGAGCTTCTGCTCAAACTGGTGATCAATGGTCAAACACCATCTGTCTAAGTGTGTGTCTGGATGTTTGTGCTCCTGTTTAAACTCACCATCCCCCTCACTGCTGTAACACAAACCATTCCACACATATAATATTCAGTAAAGTTGGAAGCTATAGGTTGGTTGGACAAGTGTCACCAACTTAGGCTGTTTTATCCTTCAATGTAGATTCACGTCAAGGTTATAATAGTTTTGGATTTTTCATTATAGTTTAGTTTTATTTAGTTTTGACTTTTTTTTTCTCTAATTCAGTTAGTTTTAATTAGTTTTTAGAGCAGGTTTGCTAGTTTTTATTAGATTTCATTATTTTCTAAATGCTTAGTTTTAGTTTAGTTTTAGTTTAGTTTTTGTTTTTTTTATATCTTTTATCTTTTTTGCCATTGAATTCAAATAAATCCCATACAGGGCTCTGCTGCTTTCTCCCAACTTTAGTCTCCATGTTTCCAGGTAGAGTGGGGATGAAAACCTGACTCTAAACGACAAGTGACGAGAAGTGATGGACTATTAAATATCATATGGTACCAGCAGCTAAAACTGCTTGAGGGAAATACATCGATTTATTGTTCTTATTTATCTGTTCTATTTATTTGTTTATTTCATTTATATTGTTGTTTTTAATCGTATGGCTCTTTCATCTACTCTTGTATTTTATTCTTTTTATTTGGGTTTTATTTATTCTTCTGTATAGCACTTTTTTTTTGTACAGTTTCTATGTCTTTAAATCTATTCTGTATTTTATACTTCTATTTTGGTTTTAATTTTTCTTCTGTACAGAACTTTGGTCTACTGCAGTTGTTTTAAAGTGCTTTACAAATAAAGTTGGATTGGATTGGATTTCGTATCAATCCGACGTTGACAAAGACAAAAACAAAGGGAATTTTTTTCCATAATTTTTATATGCTTTAGTTAGTTTTGTAAGCACACAATACAATTTCAGTTAGTTATCTTTTTTATCTTTTAATTCTATTTTTTATTTATTCCAGTTAACGAAAATGTTTTTAGAATTCTAGTTTTCATCTTTTCGTTAGTTTTCTTTAACGATAATAACCTTGATTCACATATAGTTCAAATGATTAATTCAAGTAAATCAACAGCTGAGCAGCATTTCTATGATGGCGAATCTCCAGTCATGTTATGCTCCTTTGTGACTACCGGCCTCACATGGCGCCTTTTCATGTAAGAGCTGGTTCATTTTTCAGCCTGATAAATCCCTGAGCACAGACTGACAGGCTCTCAGGGAAGACGGACGAGCCTGCAGAGACTTGTTAAAAGAGAACCTAACCATGGTCCTTTGGGCAGGAGCAGAGTGTGGGGTCATCATCCCTCACATTAACAATCTTTAAATCATACTCCCAGTCAAAAACTGCAACATCTATTCCAATAGTTTCTGAGAGGGAAACCTGAACTACTAAAAGGGGGTTTCCCTTGTATGGGATGTCAGCACTTCATCTGGCTCTTTATTGCAGGTTTTGCTGCTTATGAGGTTTGTTTTTCAGTGTATGCATTACCTGATGGGAAATGGCACAGATGGTGCCAATGACCCGAGAGGATGATTAAGAGGTGGAGAGACAGAAATGTGAATATTTGCATCCGTGGAGCAGAAAACCTAGTCATCGTGCTTGTTTTGTGTCCTTGAATGCAACTCAATCCAGACCCAGGGAGACTGAGGAGGAATTGAATTTATTTTTCTTGAGTTATTTTCAAAAATAAACGAATGGTGGGGTTCAACAGCACATTCATGTACCTCCTGTGGAGCAACGCAGGCAGTGAGTCAGGAGTATTGTACCTATTAACACTGTTTCACTCTTTGGGAGGGCTTCACAATGCACCTTACAAATGCAAGTCCATTTGCAAACTTTCCCCCCCTGCAGAAATCACAATAGAAGGTATCTCTTATACACAGTTTCTCTGTTTTTAGAGCTAGCTACAAATTAGGCAATGTTACTGTCTAAACAGACCACCCTCTTGGCCTCGTCGCTCTTGCACATCATAGATTTCTAATTCCACTGCTGCTGCACACCACAGGTTTGTATACCCATCTGAGTGTACCCTTTCCTCCTGTTCATCTCCTCATCTATCAGCCCGCAACGTGAGTCATATATTATTGTAACGTTAACGCAGGGAAGCACCCGTCGACCGGAAGATCTGCTTCTGGAGATTGGGCCAGTAACTAAATGACGCTTCCTGTCCCCCACCCCTTATTCCCCTTCTAATGTTGCCCGACGAACCATTACATCAACATTAAAAGGTTCATGCTATAGCCTCGCCAAATTATTTCTATCCATTAAAACTATAGATGTGAACTGTATGCTTATGTAACCAACAATGGAAATACATTATATAGTTATCTAACTGTACATGCACAGTGGCTGGGATGGAAGAAATTCAATTTTCCACAATGCAAACAACAGCCAAGGTTTGCATATTTAGCTAAAAGAAGTCTTTTGCATGATGAACATTTGTCACAATCAAATGAATCGTGACCAAATCAACAGTCAGCAAAGTAGAGGCTTTGTGAGCAGCAAACCCAACACATGATATTCTCCTTTAGCTCTGCCAAAGACAATTTGCTCAATGCCGTTGCCCACCTTAATCCCTGCAGCTGAATGCCATATGAATCAGGGGTCAGAGGTCACAGCAGGTTTGCATTAAATCAAGCACAAAATACACCCTGACAAATGTTACAGATGTATCCTCCACTTCTCACCAACAATAAATTCATGTCAACAGACTTGGCAGGACTGTGGAGAAAGGTTGGTCCGAGCAGGGTAGATAATCACAACCAGGTTGGTTTTGAATGAAGGAATGACTGAAGGCTCTGATGACATGGATCAAAGGAAGGGAACAATTGGAAGATGTTTCTTGCTTGATGTTAAATGTTGGGGTTAACTGAAATGATCTGTGTGGATAAAGGTTGACCTCGTTGTGCAGCAAATCTGCCTTCAAGCATTTTCTTCAGTCGTGTCAGGGTGGGGCCGGTCAGGAGGAGCGGGTGAGCCAGCCTGCAGGATTGAGATAAATTCAGAGGGGAGTCGATGGGAAGTGTTCTCACATCACTTCCTCTCTTTGTTTTAGCCGCTATTTTCAAGGCTTGGAATGTAGTTCCTGTCAAGGGGTGAAAGAATTCAAAACAAGTTCATTAACCTCTGCGTAGGGGAGCGCTAAAGTGGGAAAGGATTGTGTGTGTAGTGTAGTGTGTGTAGTGTGTGTTTGTGAATGAATGAGTTTGTTAAAAGACAATCAACAAGAAAACAGGCTTATGATTCTGTAGCTACTTTAGTCCACTTTAATCCAGTTTTCTATAGTTATAATAGTTATAATCATGATCCCCATTCATAACTGCATGTGTTGTATGTCCTGTGTGTGTCTCGGAGTCTGTGGGAGAATGAGAAAGCTGCACCACACCCTCCTCACATCCTGTGGCAGGATTGTCCTTGTGTCGGGCCAGGGTCCAAAGGCATTCAGTACCAAAACCCAGCGCACTGACATAAACACTAACCCTTAAACAGTGTCTGTGTGTATGAGTATGTGTGCACTTTGTACAATGATGTACTATGCACTTTATATGTAACATATAAGAGTCACATATGAATAAACATAAAATATACCACATTTGGCTTGACAAATGGGTTCCCACAGCCACAAACACCTGGGAGAGCCATTGTGTTGTTTTAGTGAAGACAGGATGTCAGTTATACATTGCTCACCAACAGTATGTCTACAGGCTTTTATTAGCATGTGGGTATATCTCAAGGGACGTGTCAATGATGCCCAGTTCTCTGCACACAGACATCCGGAAATCCACTGCTTTTCTCCAGCAAAGACCTCGGTCCCACTAATGACTCTCTAGGAAACTACAGTCAGCAGCAGAGGGATTTCAGTGGAACACAGCAATGTCTTTCCGATTCCTGTTTCACAACTTTTCGTTTTTCTGCATGAATTCCTAACATTTAGGCCTTGTTACATTATTTACATAAAATATGTCTACATGGAAAGACTCATCAAAAGGTACATAGGTCAATAAGTTGTGAAATGCTGGATAATGCAGCAATTTTGCTTCTTCCAGTTGTTTCACTTGAACAGTTTTTAGAGGATTTTAAAAAATGCATGCACATTTTTTTTACTTGTTACTGTTATTTAAAAGTAATTCCTTACCTTACAATATTACTGTCTCAGAATTGTAGTGCGTTAAGGGGCACCTGTATTACTTTTGATTTACATACAGACTCTTGTCATAAATGGTGCATGCTCTGTAGTACCCAACCCCCTCAAAGTCAAATAATAACTCCCCCAATACAAGAGATAGGAGAGCCTTGGGACACATAAATTTGTGCCCCAAAGTTCATGTGGACGGATAGTTTGGTAAGTAACTCTATGGTCTACAACCTCAGCAGGAACGCTTGCATTTTTTTCAACATTTTTAATGTTCAAACAGGGGGTGCAGCACCAAGCACGCTGATAGATAAATCTGCAATTGATAAAGAATTCAGAGTAGTCATAGAAACGTTAGCTTACCATGTCATTGCTGATCACAGAGATCATGCTAACTAGCTTCTGTAAAGCAGGGTTAGGGTTAGTAATGAGCATACGTCCATGTACTGTCTTGTACAATGGACTGTCTTCTGCTGTCTTCACCCACTGGCTGAACACAAATAGGAAATAGGACATTCCTGCCACATTTCTGATTCCTTAAAGTCTCACAGTCTAGCTGTTTTTTTTGTTTGTTTTATTTGAGCAATTAAATTATGAGTTAAAAGTGTGTTGTAACACAAGCACTATTGAACTTGTAATGAGTAATTACTGAAAATTGATTAGTAATGCCTTACACTACTGTGTTACAGCAAAAAGTAATCTGTTACTGTAATGCTTTACTTTTGTAACGCATTACTCCCAACAGTGTTACCTAAAGCATTGAATGTGTTTTCATTTATGTAACATTTTCATATTAGGGGTCACTTCTATGAAAAAGACATTTAAATGAAGATGCCTTTGGTGTCCGTCATGCAGGTTCATATACAGTCCATCTTCCCTTGTTTTTTCTCCATCCTTTGCCTCCCGTTCTTTCTTAATGCCAGGCTGCTCTGACTTTCCCTTGTTGCTTGCCTCCTCGGTGCCATCAGAGATGTTGAACTGGAGACAGCTTGTTGATGGGGCAGTGCCACTCGCACTTTACAGGCACATTAGGGCCCTTTTGCTAATGTCTTTGACATAGTTATGAGAGCGCCTTGCCTCATAAAGTGTGTGTGCAGCAGCATGTAGTAGCTGTGAGCCCCATCAGAGAGAGGTCCATTTGTCAGGCCCGTTATTGGAACATTTTGCTGCTGTGCATGCTGGGCTCATCTGAGGCTGAGAGGTCATGATTCCTACTTCCATGCTCTCTCATTAGAATGACTGACACTGTTAGGAGAGAAACTAAAGTTATGAGTATATTTTTGTGACTGCTTCCAGTCAGTGGAGACATCTAATGTCCCTTGTGTCTTACCCCTCAGTTCAATAGGCACATTTAGACAAATGCCAAACAAGCTGTCAGTTGTGATTTGCTTTGATTTGCTCTCCATAGCTACACTGAATAATCGCATTTATACTAAATGGATGTCAAGGACAGTGGTGCTTTGGATCTCATGTAAAACCAAAGACAGACAGAAGATCAAATGGCTGTAATGTTGAGACTGTTGCACAGGGTTCCTGGGGTTCAGCTGTGGTTTAACATAAATCTCTTCCAGAGTTTCTGTCTGATATACCATAACGGCTTCTTGGCCATCTGTGCTTGGTTACAGAGCAAGATACCTTTTTAATGAACCCATCATTAAGACTTTAGGAGAAAGTAACGGCACTGGCTTGGTATTTCATGGCTCCCTAAATAATGTACCACTATTCAAACAGCATTACGCTTCATTATAGAAGAGATACTCTACAAGATGCAGCTCTACACACAAGCTGTGCAAGTCAAGCAAAAAAAAAAAAAAAAAATCAATTTACCACATCAATAAGAATCAAGTTACTGTACATCCTAACTGAAAAGGTAGGGTGGGGTCTCCCACACAGGGCTGAATTCTCATAAACCTCTCATTATCACATGGACTCACGCTGCTCGTCTGACAGCAAGTTCACTCATAACCTCCACTCCTCAGCGCTCCATTAAATACACTCTTTTTCTTCTTAGACAGCACAGCCATATGAGAGGAGGCCAAAAAAATGCCAAGATCTGAAGGGAGGGAAAACTGAGTAAGACAGTCACAGTTCCTTAAAATTAAACTTGAAAATAAAAAACCACGTAAATGTTTTGACCTGATAACTGGCTTGTTAGAGCTACAAATATACAGGGAATAAGTGCCGTCCAGGAGTGTAACCATACGTAGACCTAGACAGGTCAAATCAGATAGACCATAGCCCGCTGAAGACCATCTGTATTCTGCAGTAAGAAGTCAATGAAAAGCTGTTTTTCCTTATTCCTTTTTGTTTTCATGTTAGGTGTTTTGTCTAGATTTGTGCATCTCAGCTATTCATTTTAATGGACGATATATTAGTTTATTTTATTAGTACATGTCAGCCATAATGTCAAACCTGTGGTCATGATGCAGTTTTAATTTTATTAAATAAGCCTTTATGTATTTATAATTGTTTTGGCATAACCTTATTTGATTTAGGATGTAGTAAATGAAGACTAAGAAAAAAAATACAACCACTCCTCTTCTTACAGACCTTTCAAAATGTGTTTTTCTGCCCTACGCCACTGCTTAAGCCCATTTGTCTCTAGTTTAACTATGTACTTATTAGCTCTGTTTTGTCTGTTTTCCATTTCAGTTCGACAAAAACAGTTTTCGTTTCAGTTTATAAGTTGCTGAGTCTCCATTCTTGGGACAAAGTTGTGGATGTGTTGGGTGGTCTTAGTGTTAATGGAGTATTTCAGTATTTTTGTCTCCCAGTGGACAGCTCAGGAACAGATGGCTGCCCTGCAGAGCGGTAACCCCCTGCTCTTTGCTTCACCCTGCTCAGTGTTTTGATGTGGACTGGCACACATCAATAATCTATAAAAGTGACCGACCAAAAAAAAAAAAACAGTACAAATGTTTAACCATTTCAGATTTTTTTTTCTTTTAGTTAAAAATCTTTTAGTGACAAAATATCTTTTACTCAAAACAGTGTTAATGAGGGAGAAATGAATTAAGGGTTTGAGAACATGTACTGAATCATTTATAACTGAAAATGCTGCTTGTTTATCAGCTTGGCAAAAACAACGGCACCAGGCAGTCGAGTCACCTAATTATGTAAATTCTTTTTTTTTTAATTTATGGCCCTTTGCTGATAATATTGTAGTCATTTCAACTGTTAATCTTTGAGAAGAAATTCTTTAAACCAAACTATGGAGTAAAGTTTTCCTTGGCTTACTTTAAACCAAGTCACCACAAATGACGCAGCTTTGCAGTTCTTGCTTTGGCATGTGGACCCTGCTTCTTAACCCATAAAGACCCAAAGAGCTACTGGCAACCAAATTCATCTACTGATCTAAAATGTTTAATACCTGTTGAGCCATTAATCCTATCAATACATGAAAATAACTGGTGTAAAATGCAGTTTGTCATCTTTTCATGGTCAACAGATATGACCCATTTGGATGTTCAGAGGCTTTGTAGTGAATGTGGAAACACCATCATCTTCTACAACATTGATTCACCAGTAAAACCCATGGAGTTGGATCAATGACAGTGGATGGACACACTTGGTTTATGTTCAGCTAGTGATATATTTCACTGAATAAGTCACTTTTTCTTTGGTTTTCTCTGTCTTTGACATAATAACACTCAACTTTAATCCGAGCTTTTATGAACATCTACATGATCAGTGAATTCAATATAGGAAAATACCTGATTTACACTGAAAAAACACAAAATTCAGCAGTCAATATTATAACGAATGGTGTTATATCATTCAAGAAAAGTTAAATAAGAGAGAAAATTTTATGTGGGAACTGCCACAAAAGTAGCATTGGGTCTTTATGGGGTTAAACCATCAGATTCCCACAACAAACTCCTTTTGAAATCCAGAGCACTTTGTTTATATTGAGCATAATTCAATGGTGAGTCTTAATATATTAAAAACATAAATTGTTTTATGTTTTAATCTTTCTTGAAATGTAATAATTGTCATGTCACTCTCACTCTCACTTCCACATTTTGTCTAGTTTTTTTTTTTTTGCAAAAGTTGGATACTGATCCAGATGGAAATCTAAGTATACCCCTTATGGACCCAACATAAAAAATAACAGAATGCCAAATAAAGCTGCTGACGAGCCATCCGACAAGCTGCCAACATACAGACGAATCATAGCCAAGGAATATGATATTGCTCTTCATGTTACAGTGCTCCTTACTGCGACATTTCAGCGTCTAGGCAATAAATATTTGTGAGGGAACCGAACATTAAAGCACTTTGGAACAAGGCAGAGAAAATATTTCAGTATTACTGCAGCCACTTTTAACACCCCTGCAACCTCACTGAACAAATCTTGTGGAGACACTGGACCACACTGGAAATAGTCACTGCTCCAAACATTTATCTCAGACTGTGAGAATTTGATTACTATTGTAAATAAGCCAATCAGGAGTCACATGTGTTTTTGAGATGCAGAGTTCAGTGGAATGTGTATAAACTCCCTAATCTCTCCACACTGTTGATGACAGACTGACAAGGAGCGCTGGCAGCCGAAGAACGGAAAGAGAGGCCATTAAAGGGACATTACAACATGTACACACATACTAAAACGCACACAGGACAACATAAGTCAACGATATTATTTGGTTTGGTTAGGGTCTCTTAAAATTGAACAGCATCAGCTTTGAATTATAAGAAGTGGACTACAGGAAGTGCTGGAACCACCAGTGCAGAACCTTTTATTTCCAGGAGGACTCTGGAGGAGTGTGTGCTTCAGCTTAGTGTGATACTGAGAGTGACAGGGGGAGATGGTAGTGGTGGAAGGCCTTGGACAACAGGATGTCCTGTTTGGCCATTCAGCATGGAAATCTTGCAGAGCACAGACACACGTTGCCACACTAGTTGGAACGCAGTCACATGTGAATCAGCAAAGTCGAAGTGCAACACAGCAGTCGACTATCTTTTCAACATAACATCAACACACTGGAGAGGATTTGTCAAATGTGTTATAGTACAACCCTAAAAAGACAATCACATAGAGCAGGGGTGTCAAACTCATTTTAGTTCAGGGGCCACATTCAGCCCACTTTAATCTCAAATGGGTTGGATCAGTAAAATAGTCGTGTAATAACTTAGAAATAATGACAAGTCTAATTTTTTTCATTTGTGTTAGTGCAAAAAAAGTAAAACTGCAGTCTGAAATTTATAAGCTATCCTTAAACAAAAAACAAAAATAACATGAACAACCAGAAAAATAAGTGCAGTTTTAACCATTTTATGTCTCAGTTTATCATTTACACATCATGGTGGATCTACAAATACACAAAACATTTAGTAACAGAGAAAATATTGCATTTAACTTTAGGATCAATACAACTTGTCAAGACTCAAGGTTCAAGGTTACTTTATTTGTACCCGTGGGTAGATTTGGTTTGCAGATGAAGTGATTGCTTGTGGCATCACAGCAAGACATACATTGAACCTGTTAGGCAGGTACTTGATCGAGCTTCCAGACAGGACAAAAAGTACTCAGTGTTCCACCATTCATCAGTATAGCAGCATAGATAAGTAAAAGAATAAAATGAATAAATAAGATCAAATAAATAAAAACAATAAAACACAATGAAAACCCAGAGAAGATAAAAACAGTCTGGGATAAAAACCAGGATGAGAACATAAAATTTAAACATTTGAAATCACAATAATAATACTCAGTGACACTCTTGACTGTAAATGTCTTTTGTGTAATTTTTGCACTTTACAAATTCATCCTGTGGGCCGCATTGAACCTTCTGGAGGGCTGGTTTTGGCCCGCGGGCCATATGTTTGACACCCCTGACACAGAGTCAGATCTGGCTTCACTTCTCTGCATGTCATCATCATATTAAAGTATCGAATCTCTAAAAGCTGCAGTTAAGTAAAACTCTGCTCATTCGTTTCACTTACAGTACATTTTTCCATTAGTGGTGATGACTAATCTGTGACCATTAAGCACTCTCACTCCACACTGAATCCAAACATTTTAACTCTCTGTTGCTTTCTTAATGTTTCTAGCAGTTTCTTTCATACTTTATGTCGAAAAAAGTAACACTTAATTACACAACATCTTCACTAATTAAAAAAATTCATAAGATTTCTTACAAATGTCTCGCAATGTGCCTGTGTTATCTTGTTTATGCTCTTGTTAGTCTTTTTGGCTCAGCAATGCAAAGAGTAATGCCATAAACATTAGTGCAACAACTACAATTAGGTCTGTCAGATTTTTACATAATCATCATATCATAATTATTTGAAAGATTTATGATATTCCTCTCCAATTCATCCGTGTAAAAAAGATGACGTTAAGAGAAACACATATTTTATCAATATTTCCACATTGTTCACCATTATTTGTACTATTATCTCGATGTATCCCATTATTCTTCAGGTGTGAGTTAAAGCTGTGAGTCTTCTTCATTGGGTATATGTGTACAGTTATAGACTCATAATTACTATGACATTGTTATTTGCAATTATTTGTCAACAAAAAATTGAATCTCAAAATACAAAATCATGACAGCCCTACAATTGGTTAATAAGAATCAGAAAAATGACTTTGCAGTTGCTTGCTTGTGGTGCTACAACTTCTCAAACTACAAAACATGGTCCAGATGAAGCAGATCAACTGACATTTCAATTGCAATCTTATTAAATGATAATAATGAGTAGGACTTATTCACAAACATTAAGGAGAGTTTCTTTTTCACTATGTAATATTTAATGACATCTCATGGTTAAGTTGTATACTGCAACCAACTCAATAACCCTGTCTCCCTCATCTACAGTGGCCACAAAAAACACTAAGTACAGTGTTACAGCTAGGGGTGAGAACTGGCAAGAATCTGGTGATACAATACAAATCCCAATACTAGGATCATGATATGATATATCACGATATATCATGATACCATTAAAAAGACAATTTTTTAAAATAATGATTATTTCCAGGAAGAATTGAATTACACCAGAAATATACGCAAATACTAAATACATTTCTAAATTTTCCTGTGTTAAAACTTCAATTATGTTTTACTGACATTACAGATTAAGATCCTGTTCAAATTTATTGTATTTATTGTTGGTTTGTTGTCCGTGTGAAACTGCTGGCTGTAGAACAAATTGCCCCTCGGGGATAATAAAGTTTACCTTGACCTTGAAATGTTCATATTCTATTAGTTCATAACTAACATCTTAACATTATTTTTGTACAATCCCAACAAAGGAACTAACATCTGCCTCTCAGTAAAAAAGTGCTTTTAGGATGCTCCAATAACCATTATTTAATAAAACAGTGTTAAATGATAATAAATAAGATATAAACAATAAAGAAAAAACCCAAAAATGAACCTCCGCCATATCTGCATTTGAATAAATACCTAAAAATATCGATACAGCACTTTTTAATATCGATACAGTATTGTGAAATGAAATATATCTATATCTATATCTATATCTATATATATATATATATATATATATATATGTAAGGGTAGAGACTGCGATCTGGTAGGATTGGCGATTCTACCAGTAGAGACTCCGATCGTAGTCTCTACCAGTAGAAACTCCGATCAGAGTCTCTACTGGTAGAAACTCCGATCAGAGTCTCTACTGGTAGAAACTCCGATCCTGCCAGTAGAAGGGTTAGGGTTAGGGTTAGGAGTTAGGGTTCGGATTGGAGTTTCTACCAGTAGAGACTCTGATCGGAGTTTCTACTGGTAGAGACTACGATCGGAGTCTCTACTGGTAGAATCGCCGATCCTACCAGATCGCAGTCTCTACCCTGACATATATATATATATATATATATGTATATATATATATATATATATATATATATATATATATATATATATATATATACATATATATATACATATATATATATACACACACAGGGTGGGGAAGCAAAATTTACAATGAACATTTAGTTGTTTTTTCTCAGCAGGCACTACGTCAGTTGTTTTGAAACCAAACATATATTGATGTCATAATCATACCTAACACTATTATCCATACCTTTTCAGAAACTTTGGCCCATATGAGTAATCAGGAAAGCAAACATCAAAGAGTGTGTGATTCGTCACACCAAAGGAGATTTCAAAAATAGTTGGAGTGTCCATAAAGACTGTTTATAATGTAAAGAAGAGAATGACTATGAGCAAAACTATTACGAGAAAGTCTGGAAGTGGAGGAAGCAACAAAAAACGTACCAAAGCTTTTATTAAAGCTCTCAAATCCAAAATCCTAAAGGATCCAACCAAATCCATGAGAAAAATGGCAATTGAACTTGAGGTAGACAACAAGACCATTAGAAATGCAGTAAAATATGATTTGAAGTTAAAATCTTACACAAGAACACCAAAGCACTTGTTGACAACAGCAACAAATCCAACTTTAGCAATTTTTGGGAATCATGTTTATGGCCGCCTTCTAGCCCAGATCTAAACCCTCTGGATTCTGCTATTTGGGGCGTTTTAGAACATACTACCAATAGAACATCACACAGCAATGTCGACTTTCTTAAAGATACTATTAAAGAAGAATGGGAGAAGTTGTCACCCGAATATTTGAGGAACACTTGCGCAAGTTTCAGGAAGCATGTGAAGGCAGTTATTGAGAAAGAAGGAGGACACATAGAATAAAAACATTTTCTATTATGTACATTTTCTTGTGGCAAATAAATTCTCATGACTTCCAATAAACTAATTGGTCATACACTGTCTTTCAATCCCTGCCTCAAAATATTGTAAATTTTGCTTCCCCACCCTGTGTATATATATATATATGTATATATATATATATATATATATATATGTATATATATATATATATATATATATATATATATATATATATATATATTTGTGTGTGTGTGGGGGGGGGGGGGGATGTATATATTGCAGAACCGATATTTTCTAACACCCCTAGTTACAGCCAGCTTTTTGTTTTGCCTGTTCACAACCTCGGTCTCCAAACATAACGGATGACGATCACACTGCACCTTAACACTGGATGCCACCCACTAAAGCATAAAAAAATTAAAAGAGGAAATCCATCCTGAGCTTCAGTAGAAACATGGTAGACTCCATCAACGGTGACCCATTCCCTTTGTCAATAGCAATGGTTTATTCTACAACAAAAACACATTTCAATGCACAATAATGAAACTTTGTGATCTGTAGTTTGAGCTAAATATTTTTCTGGACTGTGCAATCTACAGAGGGATGCAAACGAAAGAATTAAGTGATGACACAGACAATAACACAAAGGGTTGCACAGTGATCTATGTACTATGGTCCGTGGCTGTGCATTCACTGGACCAAAAAACTAAGTGGGAGTGACAAATCATAGCATTCACAATGTAGACATGGACACACACACAAACCTGCACAAACATATACTACAGCTACAAACAAAAGCCAAAGGTGTATAATTAAAAAAAAACATCAAGTGGCCTGCTTGTGCTCAAATATACTTTCTTTCCTTTTTTTTCCTTTTTTTTTTTTTTTTTTTTTTTTTTTTTTTTACAACCACCCATTTTATCATCCATGTTCACTGGGCATTGATTTTTCATTACAGCATTTTACATCACTCCTCTTCTGCGGATTAATACAAGTGCCTCTTTTGCGCTGGTTTATGTTTAACGGCTTTAAATGAAAACTTTTACTTTTGAAGCCAATTTCTGGGCACAGCTGCCCTCTTGTTCATGCCCCATCTAGGGTCACTGCTACTGCCCTTTAGCAAAATCTGTCAGGCCTCTTTGACGCAGATCCGTTTCCTGTCAAAGTGAGATTTTTATTGTTCCAAGGGAGCAGGCTCTAGAATCTCACTCCTCCAGCCTTTTCCTGTTTCCTCCTAAAGAGGAAGTGCGGCTATGCCTCGGTTTTTCTCCCCTCCCACATCTTCTCTGGGCCAAATCTGGAACACGGACAGCAAAACTTTACTTGTGTGGGCCAAGTCTTGATTTCAAAGAATGAAAAGATTTCCTTAAAAAGTGATACCCTCCCACTTTGATTTCTCTTGCACACATATAACCACAATCATAAACAATCCTGTGCCGATATTGCATCCTATATTTTAATGCACCCCTCTGAGCGATCAGCCTTGAAGGTATGTGTGTTGATGCGTGGTCACCTGCATCACCCAATGTAAAATGTTCCCATGGTGCCTCAGCACGTAGGCTCTTTGTTATCGGAGTGAAAATAGGTTTTTGTTTGCAGGGAGGGTCATATTGTGCATTAAATGAACAATAAAAATGACTAAACCACAAAATTCTGTTCAGTATCATCAGTGCATAACAAACAGAAACCAACTGGGATGTGAAATGTGACTATAAATCATGCAATATGTCTTCAAACTATGATTCTAAAAATGAAATGTTAACTGAGGAGTATTCCATGCTTTGTTTCATCTGAGTGGAGCTCTAGTCCACTCTCCTGATAGCTAAAACACCCAGCCATGCACACACAAGTGCACACAGAACATGCCCGTGTGTGGAGACGTCTGCATGCACAATCAACTTTGTGAGTATGTGGTTTGGTTTTGCACATACTTAGAATGACAAATGCGTCCTGGTTGTCAGACTAACGTTAGTCAGCTCCAAGGCAGAGGAGCAGCAGTCTGTCTTTAATACATGGTGTCGGCAACCATTACTAGGTACAGACCCCATCATAACCACATACAAACTGCAAACAGCTACACGACTGAGACACAAACTTCAAAAGCTCAGCAATGACTTTGCTATTGAGAAAAATACCTGCTATTACCCAAATCAGATTCACTGATTCCGAATCTGAAATGTCTCCACATCATTTCAAGTCATGCACAAGACAAAATAGGCATTAGCCATGTATGAATCCAGCATTTTAGTTATAAATTCTAAGTGATCTTATTTCAGATGTCTTTCAAATCCTGAACGAAAAATTTGGTGCAGACCAAAGGGATGCAAAACTGAAAGCTGGATCCCAGATTCAAGAACTCATTCGCAATCCTATATTCCACTCAAAGCTCAGCTCACTACAATTAACACCTAATCATGATAAACTAGTTGAGAACATGCTAAAAGCACATGAACAGATGGGTTGAAGAATAGCTCCCAAAAGATTTCCTCCTCTTGTACCATGTTTTTCCTTCCCAGTTTGGGTGGTGTGTGTGATGAGCACGGCAAACGGCATCAAAATATTTCTGAAATGGAAACCAGATACCAAGGGACTTCAAACCAAACATGATGCTGATCACTGTTCCTCCAGCAAGAAACTGTCACAACCCATAAGAGACGGAAACATTTCTGAACAACTTTATAGCAAGGTAATGGGCTCTGCTACTTAGGTCTACTCTTCACTGGGCTTCATGTTTAACCCATAAAGACCCAAACAGCCACGGGCAACCAAAACCATCTACTGATCTATAATGTTTAATAACTAATGAACCACTAAATCTATTAATACAATGAAATAATTGTTGTAAAATGCAGTGTGCCATCTTTTCATGGTCATCAGATATGATTAATTTGGATGTTCAGAGGCTCCGTAGTGAACGTGGAAACACTGTCTTCGTCTACAACACTGATTCACCAGTAAAACCAATGGAGTTGGATCAATGACAGTGGATGGAAATACTTGTTTTCTGTTCAGTTATTGATAACTTTGCTGGAAAAGTCACTTTTTCATCACTTTTTCTCTGTTTTTGATATAATATCCCTCAACCTTACACTGGGTTTTTATGAACACCTATATGATCAGTGAACTAGTAAATATAGGAAAATACCTGACTTTCACTGAAAAAACGGAGGATAATATTATAATAAATGTTGATATATCGCTTAGGAATGGTTAAATATAGAAAAAAATTCATTTGGGAAATGCCACAAAAGTAGCACTGGGTCTTTATGGGTTAAGTGAAGTTTAGTGCATATTATTTTCATATTGGAAAAAACACAAAAAAGCCACTGTAACAAGATTGGAATATTAGTGTTTTTAACATGGTCACATAACCTACAATCCTGACACGCTGGAAAAACTGATGTCAGATTTGGAATCAGCGTGCCTGATTTAGCCACATGTTTTTCATCCAGTAGCAGATGTAAAGGTTTTTTTTTTTACTACAGAACAGACAAGAGACACATAAGTGGAGGTTTAGTGACATAATTCAAAAATGTCCAAAACTACAGAAGGAAAGACAGACTTCCTTATCTTGCAGCTGTTTGGGTATAGCTGCAATTTTACAGATTTGATCTGAGAGTGACCTTACTGTAAACAGGAGCCTATATGAGCAGTGCCTGCAGCCACAACGGGCCTATGAGTGCTTTAGTTAGATCGTACACTGGAAAAAATCTAAATCTTACCAAGTATAGGATATTTTCAGTTGTTCCATTTTTTGTTTTGCTTGAATTAAGCCAAAAAGTCTTGAATTAAAAAAAAAACAATCTGCCAATGGAACAAGTGAAAATTATCTTGTAAGATTTCTTGAAATAAGATTTTAAAAATCTATTGTCTAAATATAAGTTCTTACATCTCACTGAAAAGTTATTCTTTAGGTGATTATGTCTTATTTTAAGTGTGATGAGGTTTTTTTTTTTTTTTAAAAAAAAACATTCTTTATATTGAAGTCAAGGTAGACCAAAGTGGCAGTCTTACAAGAAAAAACAATACTTTTAGATTTTCTATATAACAAAAAACAATACCCACCCCATCCCTCCCCCCACCCTACAGAGTCCCAGGCAATGCATCCCCATCTAAGATTAAATAAATAAATAAGCAAAACAAAGGGGAAAAAAAAGAGAAAAACATGTAGAGGCAATAATATTAGCAGGTATGACACTCATCAGGCATAACGAATTAAACCAAAAGAAGACAGGAGTGGAGTTGGTCTGCAAGGCAGATTTGACAGCACATGGGGTTCTGTTGTGTTGGGCTGTGTAATGAGTCATGTGATGAGATATTTTAACTAAAAATGAGTAAAGATACACTTGGTGATATTTAGGTTTGTTCCAGTGCACTGGTAGGTTGGAGGCCTCAGTGGTGCTGGCCCCTGGTTTTCCTCTGGACTACCACAGCAGCACCAGGCCATGGGGTGAGGAGGACCAGGACTCTGACCCCCCTCCGCTCCTTCCAGACGTCTGTAGCACAATTTGGACATAAAAATGCTTCAAAATCAGATTCGCCAAAGAAGTCTGAGCAGGATGGAGAGTGTTTGTGCAGGAGAGAGGTTTTATCAGCGTCAAACACTCACAGGATTTCCGGTTTGGGATTGTCCGTCCAATTCCTGCGTTCCACAGGAAGCCCAGCATAAAAAGCAACTGAAAAACGCCCAAAGACATTTCATTTGTCGCCAGTCGACACACAGGGAGCACCGAGAATTAAACCGCGGGGTTTTTTATTGAAAGCACAAACCCGAGCTTTAAAAGACATTGGCACCATGGAAGAGTCCTCTAACCCACCGGCCTGGCGGCTCGCGCTCATGGCTGCCGCTCAGTCCGCGCGCGTACACGCACCTGATGACCCCATACAGAGAGGGTAAGGCATGCCGGGACATTTAGTATTTGCTATTATTTAACACAAATGATTTTTTTTTATTTTTATGTTTGTGAAGACGCAGAAAAAAATAAGCTCATTTCCTTTGTATGTATTATTTTTAATTCGTGTTGGTTTTTCTGTTGTGCCATGTCATGTATGTTGTTTTTCCTCCGTCATCCATTACCTAGCTCATGTTTCCCGCAGTTTTCCTCCAACAGAACACGTCTGCTTAATTCAGCTCCCTCCATAAATCACGGCTGGTGAGTCAGCATGATCCGCCGTGTCCGTCAGTGTGCAGTCCGCCCGTTGACTGAAGGGTATCAGTAGGTTATGAATGAAAAAGGACAAGTCTGTAGCCTTTAGTCTGTACACTGACGTCACGGGAGGGTCCCCCCCAGTCCAGGCTGTCTGAGCTGCGGGACACCCAGATGGAGGAGTAGGGAGGAGGTCCTACATCACCCCCCATGCTCTCTGACAGTCTGAGCTCCAGGACAAACCTGAGTTGACTAGTAGCGGACTTTTTTATAACTGGACTTTTTTTTTTTACTCTCGAACGGGATAAAACAGGACTAAGCTGTGGTCGAGTCGTTTCTCCGCTCCCTGCACTAGACAGTAGGATCTGTGTTTCTGGGACACTGATCTTAGGAAAGCTGAGTTTCCATTGCACGGTTTGTGATTATTTGTATGTATGCATGCGCCCTGGATGTTGGTTTGGCTTCTTGGTGCGTGTCCAGCATCACTGCTTTTTGCACAGTATTAGGAAATGTTTTCTTTTGCATTTACTTGTTAATTATGAAACTCACTAGTCTTCTGTAACATGTAAGTGTGAAGTGAAAATACATTAGAGAGAGAGACGGAGATGGTGCTATGAGTAGGATGTAGAATTTCAATCAGACTGCTCCAGATATGTACAGTGCTGTAAAACAGCGCCCTCTCATGGTGAACGTGTAAAATGTGTCAAGTTACCCCAATATGTCAACAGGCCAGA